>NC_136005.1:10090474-10390474 GCF_048128805.1 Centroberyx gerrardi
ACCGGAGCGAATGAGCTGCTGGAGACCCATGGATGATTTTGGTGTCTCTGGCTGTGGATAAATTGACTAACGGGCTAATCTCCCAAAAACTTGGTGTATCCCTTTAAGTCTGCAGTGGCTCTGAGAATCCCAGACCTGGTTTCTCCCAGAGATCTGTGTCTGTGTTGTTAAAACTCAGCAGACAGCGCTGTACAAATATAGCTGAGTAACTAGGCCTACTGCAAATAGAACAGAACTGAATTTAATCAAATCAACACAGCATGCTCTATGTTCCAACATTCACCCTCCGGCAACACCCCTCCTCTCGCTTCCTCTTCCTCTCTCGCTCTCCGTCTGTCTCTGTCTGTCTCTGCTTCGCTCTTTCACCCTTGCACACACACACACACACAGAGACACACACACACAGACACACACACACACACACGCACATGTTCGGATGCACTTTTGCCCTGTTACTCTCTCCACGTCTTATCCTAAAAACCTCTTACCCCCCCCTTCTTTCTTTTTTCTGTATGTCTTTTGTTCATTTGTTCATTTATTTCTTTTTTCTTTGTCTCACTCACTCGTTCGCTTTGCATTTCTCTCTTTCTTTCTTTCCTTCTTTCTTTCTTTGTTTCTTTACTTCTTTCTTTCTTTCTTTTTCTTCCTTTCTCCTCTCCCCCGCATCTCCTTTCCTCTCACACAGCTCATGTTCATTAACCGCTCTATTGTATAGGAAACTACCTGACTAGTATACACGCAAACAACACACACTCACACACAGAAACACACATGTACACACACACACACACATACGCAGACACTGAGTGCGCCCTCTGCCTCTTGCAAACGCACAGCAGCAATATATCATTGTTCCCATCACCCTAACACGTAACGTATCTGCGCCATGAGTCATGACGTTAATCATTCTCAGCTTTATCATTGACCAGCTTTCTGCAGGTTGCAATTATCTGATGATAAATGATTTTTCTAATGGCATTGTCAGAGTATTTAGACAATGGGGAACACTAAGCTGGGAATGGAGCAGCCGCCGGACGCTGAGGGCTGGCCTGTGTCTCCCATGACACACTGGGATAGTTTATGGGAAGCTTGTGGTGCTGGTGGTGTGTGTGTGTGTGTATGCGCACTGCCTCGGCCTCCTTAATTACGCGGCAGTCAGTCGTATAAGTCAACAAGCCAAACTGCCAGTCAGCCAGCCAGCCAGCTAACCGCCCAGCCAGCCATCCGGCCAGCAGCACGCAGGCCCAGACAGGCTGAGGCTGTAGGCTGGTGAGCAGTCTGAACCACAGTGGCAGTGCAAACAGACCACAGTAAGACCACATGCACAACCACACAGCACCCTGCCATTTACAGCACTGCATATGGCTGTCTGCAGGAAGAGCGAGGGAGGGAAGGGAAGGGAAGGGAAGGAAACGAGGGAGGACAGGGAGGAAGAGCAGGAGGGGAGAAGGTAGAGAGGAGGAGATTGGAGGGTGGAAAGGAAGGAGGAAAGGGAGGGACAGCAGGGGAAAAGAGTAAAGCAGGGGGAGACTGAGGAGGGAGGAAAGGAGGGAGAGAGCGAGGGAGGAAGGACACGAGGGAGGCAGGAAGGGAGGGAGAAACAGGAAGGGTGGGAGAGAGAAAGGGGGTGGGATGGGGGTAAGGGCAAGAGGAAAAGAGGGTGATGGGAAGGAAGGAAAGAGAGGGAGAGAAAACTCAAGAGGGATGTGGTGCTGTAGAGGTAAGAACAGACTGTCGAGGGAGGAAAAAGGAGGAAACACAGCCAGAAAGAGAGAGAGAGGGGAAGAAGGTATAGACACAGACCAAGAACCCAACACCAGCATGTAGCCTTCCTTCTTCTTCCCTCTACATCTTTTATATTTACTACTGACAGCAGGCTTAGAGGTCAGAAATTCAGTGGACAGAAGATTGACAAGGCCAGAAAAAGGCTTTATTAAAATAGCCACCCACATTACAGACTACAGCTAACTAGAGATAGCTAGCTAGGGGACGCTACCAGTCTGTCTATATGCAAATGTTAGCATTAGAAAGTTTTATCTAACTGTTAACCTTTTTTGTTTTACTGTCAGACAAAATACTGTTTTTAAAAGACAACCTGGCTGACATGAAAGGCTGACAAAAATACAAAATATACAAAATAGACGTTTCGATTTGATTCTGATGTAAAAGATGTGTGGTTCGGGTGGGAATCCATGAAAGGGGATGTGTGTGTTCCCTGTTAGCATGTTTCCCCCTGTTTGCTTGTTCACTTGGCTGCATGTGTATCTATACTTAGACATGCATCCTTTCCCATATCCTACTCCCATTCATCTCTGTTCTGTCGGAAATGTTGCTTCCTGAAAAGCGGCGTGGATTGACCTAAATGGGTTTCTAACTGCTGGAATGTGGGCTGGCAAGCTAACGGCGGGTAGCATATCATAAGTGACAGCTAAAGAGCTTATATCTCCGAGGAATCAGCATCCCAGCAATTGAGCAAAAACCAGCATGGTACAGATTGACAACCATGCATTTCTGAAATTATAAAACAGACCTCGAATGGGTCCCATGAACCATGCACAGCATAAAAACTACTGTGCGGAAAAAAAACCCACTGGAAAAAAAAATACTTCTGATGTGTGAAAGTATAAAAATCCAGGTCCAAACTAGACGGGGTAATAAAATCTTTTCCACAGCATGAGCAGCCATTCAGTTTGACCTTGATACGTTCCAGGTGCAATTGTGCTCGAGAAACAAATGTACATTTTTAATACAAACAACAACAAAAAAAGGAGAAAATAGAAAAATTCCAATAAAATTCTGAGGTCCACGACAGATATATCTGTGAACCAGGCAGACTGGCTGAGAGGATCTAACATTAGCACTGCTTAGAGTGTTTAGCAGGCTAACTACAAGCAGCCCATTATCTTGTCATTGGCACTCGCTGTGTTGCTGGCTTTTAGGGACGAGAGCTGGGAAACATGCAGCAAGAAGCGAAAGGCGGAGAACGAGGAGAGAGAGAAGGGGGATGGAGAGGGAAAGAGAGCAACAAAAACAAGCGGTATAAACAGAAAACGAGAGGCTGAAAACAACAGAGAGAGAGAGAGAGCAAGAGAGATAAAGGACCGAGCGGCAGAAGAGAGCGAGAAATAGGGGAAAGTGAAAAGAGAGAGGGGGATGGGGGCAGAGGGGTGTTTCAGGTATATCAGAGAGAGAGAGACAGAGTCAGAGATGGGTTCATGGCGTGAGGAGGAAGCCAGGCCACTATTGTAGTGCGGTAGCCCGAGGTGTTTTCATACTTGAGCTAGCGCTGATGGATGGAGGTCGTAAGCGGATGAATTAGTGATGAGGATCAGGATGAAAGTGCTTTCCAGAAACAACAGGGCCGACCAGACAGAGCCGGGCACATGGGATAGGCGGGCCGGGAGTGCGGGGCCGGAGTGAGAGGCGGGACAGGCCCGGCCGTGAACCCAGGCTACTGTCCACCGGGCCGCCATGGCTAATAAATCAACACGCGTCATGTGTTACATGCTAAGACACTATTGCACACTTCTTCTGCAGACTGTCAGTGTGAATACAAGCACAGTTTTGCACATTCCATATTTATGCTGCAATTTTTTCACGTATCGTCTTTCTCATACTTTCATATTCCTGTCATACATATACTGTACATACATATAGTTTTTATGATTTTATAATTCTTCACCTTTTTTATAATGCACATATTTCACATTGTGTTTCTGTCTCAGTAAGTTCAGCTGCTACGGACGCTGATACTGCTGCTGCTGTTTTGCACATGCTGTTAATTCTTCAATCAGTACTCTATTGCACATTTTCATTCATAGATTTCTTTTGCTCTATTCTCATTTATGTCAGATTTTTTTGTATCCTATTACTTGCTGACATCCTCATATGGATTGATAAAGTTTCATCTATATAATAATAATAATAATGCAACAGTAAACATGTCATCCATCACTCAGTCCCCCTCTCAGCCAATCAGTAATGTCTCCTTGCTTTGACCTGAAACTGTACAGCCCCCCTTTGGGCCAATCACTGTAATTTAAAAAATGCCAGAATATGGATGATGCAATGAGATGCATCATTTCCCCAAGTTTAGTCAAAATCCAATTGCCAGTGTCTGAGATATTGTGTGTGATGGATGAACGAACAAGAGAACACACAAACAAATGAAACAAACAAAAGTACGGATGGAGACCAATCAGTTAATAATAATAATAATAATAAACTTTATTTATGTAGAGCTTTTCAAAACACAGTTACAAAGCACTTAAAGGTGTAAAAAAAAACAAATAAAATTGAGAGCCAAAGCAAAGAAAACAAGGCAAGGAATATAAAAGCAAGGCAGGAAACATAAATGTAAGCCATAAAAGCGAGGTCAAAACCAATTAATGAAAGATCGTTGGATAAAAAGCAAGTCTATTAAAGTGAGTTCTAAGAAGCGATTTAAAAGACGATACAGCCTTAAGCTCCTCAGGCAGGTCGGCCCAAAGACTAAAAGGAGTCTTGATGGCAGAGACCCGATCGCCTCTGGTTTTTAATCTACACTTTGGAACAGCCGAGCTCAGTGACCAGCGAGCCCTCTGACCCCCCGAAACACTCCCTGGAAAATAACAACAGCTCCCTCCACTGCTCCAGTGCCTGATCCTACCATAGATGGCCAGGCAGGAATGGAGAGATGGGAGGGATAAGAGAGAGAGAGAGAGAGGGAGACAGTGTGATGCAAGAGAAGGAACGACATCAGATAGAGATAAAGGGAATAAAGAAATGGAGAGAGTGAAGGAGCAAGAGGTAAGGAGGGAGGGATGAAAGGAGAGAAAAAGGTGGTAAGGATACAAAATAGGCTATAGAATAGAATATATACGTCCTATACATATGCAGATTTCCTACATTTCCCAGAATGCCTTTCGACAAGCCCCAGAGAATGGATGTGAACTTGTTGCTTTCAATCAAAGGTGAGCGTATGATCATAATGTCCATTGAATTATAGCTAATCAGCCAACTACTTTCTGAACATTGGGGTGTGTTCATGATCATGGCACTAACCCAGAACACAACATGTCTTGCGGCTGCATTGCATTCTGGTCTATGGAGGCTGCTGTCAGTGGAGAAATTGTTATCTCTGCCTCTCCTTCTTCTCTTCTACTGCCTCTGTGGATTTCCCCCTGTGTGATTGTTGGACGTCGGTGCAAAATGGTGAGTCTAGAAAGAAACCCTCGCTCTTTGATTCTGAGGGGCTGACAGCAAAATTTGACGTTTACCGTTGATGTTTTAGACAGCCGAAAAATCTTCTGCTATCAAACTCCATTGTAGCTATATGTTATATCCTTAGATCACGTCTACGTCTGGTCAGTTGTCCATGGGGATGAGGAAAATCCACCACCAAACAACAAAATGGGCCCAGAAGTGCAAGGTACATCACCAATAGTTGTGTTTTAGCGTGGATTCATTGATCCAGATGGGGAAATTGTGCCATTGCAGTTGCAAGTAGTAGTAAGGCACATCAAAGAATAGGATATAAATAAGAATAGAGCAAATATGGGCTATATAAACAAACTCAAGTGACAATTCCAACTGTTGGAGATATTAAGTAGAAATGCATGAATGAAAATGTGCAAAAAAAAAAAAATGGATTCCAGCATAAACAGGATGCGCAAAATAGCAGCGGTCGTATCTGTAGCAGCAGAACTTACTGAGACAGAAACACGGTGTGAGATTTGTGCATCATATTTTATTAAACGACAATAAAAATGATAAAATCTCAATATAAATGTAACAAGAAGGGGAATATGGGAGTGTGAGAAAAGACAACAGGGTGTGCAAAATGTGCTCATGTCACATACATACAGAGAAAGAGATGAGGCTGCGTATATAAATACAAATATATGGAGCGAGAACGTTTGCTATATGTGCGTGTGTGTGTGTGTGTGTGTGTGTGTGTGTGTGTGTGTTTGAGTGAGCAAGATTTTAAAAACAGTACACACACGCGTACACACAGAAATAGAGAGACAGAAATAGAGGAACAGAGAAAAATAGAAAGGCAGTGACAGACAGAGCGAGAGATAGCGACAGACAGAGAGAGATATGATAGAGGAAAGAAAAAGAAGAAAGGGAAGAGAGAGCATCACTGGAAAGAGGAGAGGAAATGGAGGGAGGGAGGGAGAGAGAGAAGACCTGGTTTTTGAGGCAGCCAGAGGAGGAGGAGGAGGAGGAGGAGGGAGGGGGGGGGGGCAGGCTGCAAATAGAGCTAGGAGGAGGATGAGAAGAAAGAGAGAGAGAGAGAGAGAGAGAGAGAGAGAGAGCTTGCTAAATGAATTTGGCTTTCAGCGAGGGGGAGTCTACTCCACTGCTGCGCCAGTAATGTTTGTGTGTGTATGTGTGTGTGTGTGTGTGTGCGTGCGTGCGTGCGTGTGTGTATGTGTGTGTGTGCGTGTGTGTTTCAGTGTGGATGTGTTTCAGTGCACATTTCAATGTGTGTTCACCTTTCTGTTTGTTTGCCTAGGTGTGTGTATTTAAGTACGTACTGTGTGTGTGCTCATACCCTTATATGTATGTATTGTGTATGTGTGTGTGTGTTTCCCTGCATGCGTGCGAGTGCATCTATGGCTGAACGTGTGCCTCTGTATGTGTGTGTGTGTGTGTGTGTGCGTGTGTGTGTGTGTGATAATGTATGAGTGGTTTTGTGAGTATATGTGTGGCAAACATTCGTGTGCATGTGCATGTTTATGCATATTTGCTGGTTGGACAGCTAAATGAGGATGTGTGTGTGTGTGTGTGTTGACTAAATGATGCTGTGTGTGTCAGAAACAGAAAGGAGGGGGTGGGGTGGGGGGTTAAGGGAGGAGTGAGTTGGAATGTTTTGCGTGTGTGTGTGTGTGTGTGTGTGTGTGTGTGTGTGTGTGTGTGTGTTAGGCATGCTGTCACCAGGATTGGAAGTGACAGGCAGGAAGTATCAGAGGCAGCTGGGTAACAGCCCACTAACCACAGAGGGGAGGGCTCTACACTGAACAACATTACAAGTGGGGGTAGAGAGACACAGAGGGACATAGAGAGAGAGAGAGAGGGAGAGAGAGAGAGAGAGAGAGAGAGAGAGAGAGAGAGAGAGAGAGAGCAGGGACAAAATACAGATACAGAAAGAAATGGGCAAGAAGAGTGAAAAGGAGATTTGTTTTACTTTTATTAAAAAAAGAAAACCATGTAAGAACACAATCTTTTGTTTGTCATTTCTTCCACAGATCTTCCAAAACTTTCCAAAAAAAAATCCTCGGACAGCGGGTCACAAGATAAAAGAAGAAGAACATAGAGAAAGAAAGAAAGAAAGCAAGCAAGAAAGACAGCGAGAAAGCGAGAAAGCAAGAAAGTAAGGAAGAAATAAAGAAAGAAACAAACAAACAAAGAAAGAAAGGAAGAAAGAAAGAAAGAAAGAAAGAAAGAAAGAAAGAAAGAAAGAAAGAAAGAAAGAAAGAAAGAAAGAAAGGAAGAAAGATGGGGCATTAGCTGAGGGAAGGCAAGTGAGCAGTGGAATAAGAAAGATCTAGAGACAGAGGCGGAAACGAGAGACGGGGAGATAGATGGTGAGTAAGAGAGATAGGGAGCGAGGGAGGCAGGGTGAGAGAGGTTATAACGAGTGAAAGATGAAGAAGGGATCGTAGATGAGAGGGAAAAAAAAGAAAAGGGAGGAAGGAGAGAAACGGGGAGGGGAGGATGAAGAGAATAGAAAATGACCGAGGAGGAGAGCGAGAAGAGAGCAAAAGAGACAGAACAGAGAGAGGAGGGAGAGAGAAGGTGAGAGGGAATTAAAAAAAGATGAAAATATCAGGCAGAGGAAGAGAGAGAGAGACACAGAGAGAGAGAGAGAGAGAGAGAGAGAGAGACGGGGAAGGTCAGTGAAGGAGAGGAAGGATAGACAGAGTGGACAAACAAGTGAGAAAGAGAGAGAGAGAGAGAGAGAGAGAGAGAGAGAGAGGTTGTTGTATCTCATATGACTCCATTAAAGTTTGAATAGTTCTCATCTCTCTGTCTGTTTCCTGCTACTGGAGAGAGCCAGCAGCTGCTACACACACACACACACACACACACACACACACACACACACACACACACTCAAACATGCACACACACACACACACACACTCAAACATGCACACACACACACACAGACACACTCATACACACTTAGAAGCAAACATATTTGCACACACACACACACACATACATTCAGATATACACACAAAGTTACACACGCACACTCTAACACACACACACACACACACACACACACATACATTCAGATATACACACAAAGTTACACACGCACACTCTAACACACACACACACACACACACACACAAACATATGCCTGCCATAGATGTATGCTTGCACACATTCAAACACACATTCATACAAGCACACTCACAAACACAAATGCATTCATAGAAGCGCACACTCTCTCTCTCACACACACACACACACACACACACACACATACAGATGCATATACAAACACACTGAGAATGACATGGGGGGTGGGGGGGTGGGGGGTGCCATAGGGAGCTGTATGGAGGGAAGACAAGATTAGAAAAACAGGCCAAGAGACGGTTTCCCATGGTGCATCTCTGGAAGCATCTGTATTAGACTGGGCTGTGTCAACACTGACTGCTCCTCCAGCTGAGACCGACTATCAGGAGAGAGAGAGAGAGAGAGAGAGAGAGAGAGAGAGAGAGAGAAATTGACAGGGAGAATCAGAAGTAATATTTCCGCGTGTGTGTGTGTGTGCGTGCTTTTTTCATTCATGTGTGAGTGTGTGAGCTGTGTGTGTGTGTGCGCGCCTGACAGACGCACAGAGAACAACAGATCGCTCTGAATGCAGTGGGAAAGAAAGACAGAACAAAAAAATGAAAAGAGGATGAAGATAAATAGGGGAAGCCTTTGAAGAGAGAAAGAAAGAGAGAGAGAGAGAGAAAAATATATAAAAGAGTCCCAGACTGGCAGGAACGTGCGAGAGAGAAAAAGATGCAGAGAGAGAGAGAGAGACAGAGAGAGAGCGAGAGAGAACAAAAGAGAGAGAGAGAGAGTGACAGAGAGGGAGGGAGGGAATGATGGATGGGAGAGATGGATGGATGGAGGGATGGATGGATGGATGGAGGGAGGGAGGGAGGGAGGGTTAGAGGATGGAGGGGGCAGACGGAGATTGACAGCCTGCTTTCCCGGGGACAGATGAATAAACCAGCACAGCGGGGGAGCGAGAGATAGAGAGAGAGAGAGAGAGAGAGAGAGAGAGAGAGATGGAGGAGTGAGGGATGGAGGAGGGAAGGTAATGAGAGATAGAGTACGTCTCCGTAATCAAGCCATAAAGGAGAGCGGGAGCGAGCGAGCGAGGGGGAAAGACGAGTGGGCTCTGAATGAGTCAATCATGATTAATCAAGACGCTTCTCGCTCTCTCTCCCTCTCTCTCTCTCTCTCTCCCTCTTTCCCTCTTTGCTCAGACACATCATCATCATCATCACACACACACACACACACACACACAGAACCACACGAACCCTCGTCTCCCAGTGCAGCCCCCCTGTGCATTACCACCAGGACTATGTACACACACACTACATGCATTCATGCATTTTTTAGGCCCACAGTGGGGCGTCTTAAGGTGTCACTAATCGACCCGCTGGAGTGTGATCGCTAATGTGCTCTACAGAATACGCCTGGATGAGAGGAAATCACCCCTCTGCCGCCACATCGGGTGTCTGAATCCTCCCACAGAAGAAAAAAAAAAAATAAAAAAAAAAAATAGGGCACTTTCATATTTATTTAAGTGGCGGGCTCAGATCCAGAGCTGTCCGTAGGGAGGGAGGGAGGGAGGGAGGAAGGGAGGGAGGGAGGGAGGAACAGAGGAAGGAGGGCTGCAACCGCAGGAACCCTCTGAGGTTTCACAAGCCTTCCTCCCTCTCTCTCTCTCTCTCTCTCTCTCTCTCTCTCTCTCTCTCTCTCTCACTCCCTTTCTCTTTGAACACACACACACACACACATACAGCACTCTCCGGCATATACACACATTCACGTGCACGTACACGCAGGGGAGAGAGGGAGGGAGGGAGGGAGTGACAGGGAGGGAAAGAAAAGAGGGAGAGAGAGCAAGAGGGAGACAGAGAGGAAATGAGAGAGAAAAGCAAGGACAAGCTGTCATTCAAACCACACACACACACACACACACACACACACACACACACAGCTCGTCTAACAAAATATCCATTGCATGTGCATCTGTCTGCCTTTGTGTGTGTGTGTGTGTGTGTGTGTGTGTGTGTGCGTATGAATGAGAAAGAGCTGTGAATGCAACAAACCGAGTTATGTCTCGGGGACTAATAGACGGGGCGTCTAAATGAGGATTATGCACAGGTGCCAAACGGGCCGTGATCCACCGTCTCGGAGATGTCATATCAATACTGGGAACATGCGCTGCGGAATAGATAAACCTTCATCAACATGGAGCAAAAAAAAAACAAAAACAGGAAGCTCCTCCTCGAATAAGCCCTGCGAATGTGACACATACGCACACACACGCAAACACCCAAGCACATGTGAGAATACCTCAGAGCAATTACCCGTCGGTTTCACCTCAGAGTGCAGGTGCCACGGAGAGCCGGTTTGTAAATCAACACTTCCTCCTTGTGGATCTGCTGTGAACTACAGGGTCAAAAACTGGAGAGTCTGGCAAGGCATCAGCAGCCCCCCCATTTCAGTTTCTCTTTCACCGCCGTCCTTCCGGGATTCATTCAACGAAAATCAGTGGAATCATAGATCTGATGTGACTGGATCGGTCAAAGCCGCGCAGACGCCAGCGATCTTTCATCTAGGCACTGATGCTGGATCATAAAGAGGACTTTGCTGGAACAGGGGGAATAACGGATGGGGGGGAAAAGACGGGGACGGGGACGTTAAGTCAGCATGAATCCAAGCGTGATCAGAAGATGCTTTTGCACTAGTCATGAGGAATTATGGAGGCTGAACTGCATTATTCATTCATTTACATTTCACTTTTTTTTTTGTGGCATTTAGCTGATGCTCTTGTTGAAATAAGTGTTTTCACTTGCAGCCCTGGGTTAGCTGCAGAGGAGCCTTCTGGGAGCTGGAGGGGATTCAGTGTCTCGCTCAGCGTCACTCCAGCAGGCCACGCTGCTGTCATGCAGGATTTAACCTGGGCCTTCCGGTCCGACGCTCTCCCTAATAACAATAGCCAGAGTGACTTAAAGGACAGTTCCAGTGTGATTTGAATTTACATTTTCCATCCCTTTAATGTTAATTGTGACAGTTTTAACATGCATGCGCCATGATTAAAGATATTTTTAAATAGGTTTTGCCATACCTCTCGGGCTCATTCACTCCCATTCAGTTCCAAGCGGCATAGAAAACAATTCCGGAGACTTCTAATTCAGTCAGTAATGGAAATCCATTACTGTAAATGAGAAGACGGCAATTAAGCCGGCCGATTTGCAAAGTTGTATCAGATTGCTAATATCAGGCTACAAACTTTTACATTTTGAAAGAAGTTCCGCTCACCATTTCATATTAATTCACGCATTTGGGAATCAGGAAGTTTGTCTCTGCTTGTAAACAAGAAGAGGCAAGATTCTGCTTCTGGGTCACTATGTGTCAGATTTCCAATTTCCTGGCCAAAGTAAATCTTTCAACCAATAGCTAACATTCTCTGCGGTGACATTAGGACACGCCTTCTGTCAATCACAACCCATTCTAGCAATAAACAAACTAAAGCAAGACACTTCCGCCTGCTATAGTCTGTGAAATTACATGTAAAATAAAGCTTGATTTTACACAATTACAGCTTAAAACCGTCTTCTTTACTGGGAGTACCTCCTAATAGTTAGACTCGTAGTATTTATTTCAAAATATTTAAAACTAAGACGAGGGAAAAATATCAAATTTCTCCTAATGTGATAAAAGCACTGGAAAACAATCTACAGTGATGTAAAACAGTAAGAGAATGAGCAAAAACTCTGATCCTGCTGGAATTGTCCTTTAAGATGAGTAAGCAGGTAGGGGTGCAGCGTCTTGCTAAAGGACAAATGTCTGTTGATGGACACATGGGATCAAACCTGTGAAGCTTCAGTCACAGGACAGTCTCTAACCACTGTGACGCTTTTCATGAACTCATCTGCAGTTTGATAAATGGACGATTTACATTCAGAGACATTCAAACAGAGTCAAAAAAGAGCAGGCAAGTTTCTCTTAATTTGATTGACTTTATTTGTAAGGCACCAGAAGTCCTTCCTTACTGCAGAACATTTCATTTTATTTATAGTAAATGTTTGTTACTTTTTATAGTTCACCTTTTTTTGTTTAAATGAAGCTATGATTTCAGACACAAAACAGTTTTTTTTTTTTTTTTTTTTGCCAAAGTACACACTTTCAGGTTTTACATTATACACAAAATAAGTATTTAAAAAAAGACCTTTACAAAGCTCAAAACGCTTACAATGCTTCACGCTATGGGGGGGCAAAAAGGAGGGTGGGGGGTATTTGGGGGGGAGCGGGGGAAGAGGGGGGAGGGGGGGGTGTTGAAGGGGCAAGCAACGGCTCAGGAGACAAGGGTCAGAAAGGAGGAAATGGGTCAAAAGGTCAAAAGGTCACGTACTGCAGTTTCCCCCCTGGTGTCACATCAGTACTGTAACACAATAGCACAAGAATCATCCAGGACAGACAAGAGAAGATGCAGCCATATACACATAAAGCTTTCTATGTATAACTGTATACAGAGGCTGGCACCTCCGACTACTTAAACAAATACATAGAATTTCATTTGTATCTTTAAAACGTCAGCTTTGTAACTCTCGTTCTAGTTCATAGCGATTAATAATATTTTTAAAAAACCAAAAAACCAAAAAAAAAAAAAACAAGTGCATTAATCACAGAGAAAGTTTGGACCAAACATTCTTTTTAAAAAATGTGTTTTTACCTAGAAAGAAATCGATCTTGGTTCCCCTGTAGACATGCATTGGTGTGTGTGTGCGTGTGTCTGGCTTTGTCTACACGCTCTGCATATCACTACGACAAGTACAGTATGTAGCTAGATACATACAGTATGTGGCTAGATGGGAGGACGATGTGCTGCTAGCTTAATTCACAAGCAGGATAGCATATTATCAATAGATGTAGTAAGAACAGCAATGCATTCCAACTCTGTGGTTTATCGTCAACGGCCAAACCTATACAACTGTATACACACATCTTGTTCATGTATTCACATACATACACAGCAATGGGCATCATCGAAGGAGTCATCCAACCGATGTCATCTCTATCGTCGAAACATTTTGACATATGAAGTGTTTCATTCCAAAACGCTTTATATCCAATTTGTTTACTTTTTGCTTCCTGAAATTCCTATCAATATTTCAAAAATACACGATTTTATTAAAAACAGCTATTTTGTAAGCAAATGTCTTCAGATAACTCATAACTTTAACAGTAAAATATGCTTTACCGTCATGCCAGCAATCATTTTGTAAGAGTAGGCATCAGTTGAATGAAACTCTTCATGTCTGTTCACTCTCACAGTGTAGCCCACTAAAACAGAGAGAGGAGGCTGAGTCATAAAGGGGTGTGTGTGTGTGGAGAGAGGATGGGGGTGGGGGTGGGTTGGTGGGGGGCGGTGTATAAAACTTAACGTCTTTACACAGGCCGTCTTCAAATTAACAAATCAGACAAACACATGCTGCCGTCAGACCAGCAGCGAGTCAAAACAGCAGCTCCCCTTTTCATTCCAGCTTCATCTTTGTGGACCTGGCAGAGCGCGGCACCGCCAGCGCCAGGGTCAGGGGTTCGATTACCGCTGGGGCCACCCATGCTGGAAGAGCATGCACTCACCGCCGTTTTGGATAAAAGCCTCCAGCGAGTGGCATGAGAGCGTTCAATTTCAGCTTAACTTTTAGCAAGCAGGCGTTTCGCTGGGCAGTGCCATTCTGGCTACTTAAGCAGGCCCATTAAGGCTGGGGAGAAGGGGAGAAGCTCGGGGAGGAGGGAGGGCGGGGAGGGGAGGGGGGGATTTACTCATCTGCACAGCTATGGAAGCAGCGGCCGCTTGTGCTTTGTCTGTGGGATCTACACTGATCACTTTGTCAGGCCATGGGTAGGAGATTTCCCACTGAATGTTGTATATGTAGGTCTCACGTGACCTGCAGAATCTAGTGTTTCTTACACATGACACAGCTGTATGTACACAGTATTTGAATCCAAATGTATAGAGGGGGATCAGGAAGAGGGGAGCGGGTTCCGTTCTGTTCTGTTTAACACCGGGGACAGAGAGATGTTCCCTAAAATAGACCTTGGACTAAAACTCAAGAACTGGATCATGACATATACGGAGACTGGGATCGACCGCATGCACAGAAATGAACGTCACCAGTCCGGTCTGTGTATTTTAAGTTTGTATACATAGAGTGGATAAATAAGCCATTCCCCCCTCGTGACACGAGTCTGCACTCTGTCATTGTCCTGTGTTTTTTTAATTTTTTTTTATGTTGCAGTCCTAAAACCGGCAAGCAGGATCCCTCAAAGACGCACGCTGCCCTCTGCTGTCAAAGACACAACGTGCACTCTCTCTCCCCTCTGCGTCTGCGCTCGGTATTAGTGCACATTAGAGAAGAAAAGGGAGGGGGTGGGGAGGGCGGGGGGGCACAGACGTCAAGTGGCAGCTCTGTTCTTTTTGCTGCACAATGTGCTATCTCAGCTCCGTTTGACTACTGTTGAAAGCATCGCCTTTCAGGTAAGGTGCTGGGTGGATATATCTGACGTACCCTGCTGGGTCGGGCAAGGATCATAAGCAGGGGGGATTAGTTACTAAGGTGGGTTTGTTATCTAGACTGACAGCACTCAGCGTGACGTTAGCTCTAAGAAGGTGCTTTCCCTTTTCCCATATAAATTTTAGGATTATACATAAAGGCTCTAGTTTGTCTAGTTTTGTGTTCTCATTACAACAATTCTGCTTTCTGGGAGCTTAAAGCAACTAAAAGCAGCACTAGTGTTTGGGCTAGGACACGAGCGTGGCTTCACACAGCGATACAGCGGGAACATTTCTCTCTCTTTAACAGGGGCAGGAGGTCCCCGTTTAAACAGCAGGCTGATCTATCACATTCTGCCATTTAAACTCGCAGCCAACTTCTAGCTTGGAATGGACGCACGCAATTTGAACCGTGAAGGAAATTCGACGTCATCGATGTCTGTGAGCCGTTTCTGAGAGGAAAAAAGTTGGTAGGAATCCTGTAGACGTTTCTGCGCTTTGTCTCGTAGGTGTTACGGCTTGTCTAAGAATCTTTGCGGGAAGCCTACGTTGACAGAAAACAGACGCTAACAAGGCCATGATGCAACCCTGTCTGTTTAACATTTAGTCCGTTTTAACACCTACAGCGTGGTACATTCAGACTCACACGTCAGTCCTGCTTAACAAGGACCCACTTAGAACAGAGGCAAGAGGTGGGGAGAGTGGGAGGAAGACAGATAGAGAGAAAAGAAAGAAACTGAACTAAAGAGGAACAGAAACTGAGAGACTGAGTGACAGTAAGTCAGGAACGAACAGGAACAGAAGGTAGTCCTGATAAAAATAAACACACACACACAAAAAAAAATCCAGCTTAATCACATACAAAATCGAAAAAGATACATATCTGAAGAATAGACTGAGTTTTAGAGAGAGAGAGCGAGAGAGAGAGCGAGAGAGAGAGAGAGAGAGATAGGGATTAAAGGGAGGCAGGATGAATAAACAACCCAAGCATGGTAAATATAAAGAGAACAGGACTAGGCTGACATGAGCAGGTGCCAAAGCCCTCCCAATGGTGCTGTACCTGGGGAAAGAGGCTGGGGATAGCGGGGTTGGCTTCAGCTGGGGCTGGTTTGGGAGTTTGTTAGGGGGGCTGGGGCATTGGGGTGGAGGCCCAGGTCAGAGAGAGGGAGACCAGGAGAGAGACCAGGGGAGAGGCTGTAGGCCAAGGGGCTAGGAGCTGGGATCAGGGTCTCTGGATCGAAACAGAGCAGAGAGAGGGAACACCATCTAATCGGACTTGTCTCCGTCCTCCTCGCGGTGGCTGTCGGCTCCCTCGCGCGAGGCCTTCTCCTCCTTGGCCAGCTGGGCTTGGGAAGCCAGGATGGAGGAGAGGGAGAAGAGGCCGGAGGAGGTGGTGACGGCGGGGAGGGTGGGCTGGCTCAGACCCAGCGGCAGGGGGGTCATGGGCAGGGCCAGACCCTGGAGCTGAGACAGCTGGTGAGCCTGGAGCTGCTGCTGCATGGAAGAGAACCAGACGCAGCTTAGACACAGCGGGATAGATGTAGCACACAAATCACAGTTAAAATACAGGGACACGAAATGCACGTAACTAATATAATGTACACTGCATACTATGTTTAATATATAACCCCTAGGGCACAACTCAGACAGCACAGGCACAGTAGGATAGATGTAACGCACAAGTCATAGCTAAAATACAAGCTGAGGAGGAGACGGAGAATCTACAACACACATATCTAGTATACAATGTGTGTTATTTTTGATAGACAACCACAAGGGCACAACTGAAACAGCAAGATAAAGGAAAAAGCTAAAATACAAGTAAGACAGATATGGTTCAAAATCAACGCAGGAGAATATAAAAAAGGAGCGTAGGTTTCATTTCAACTTTTGGAAACACACATTGTTACCGCCAACCCTACACACCCTTCTCACCCCACACAGTGTCCACACTCAGCATGATGACACATGAGTAGGTTGATTTTATAACAATACTAATTGATTTCTCATAGACAGCATCTAATAGCACCATGTTTGCTCAGGCTACACCTACAAAGTCAACTGCTCTATTGTAAAATCGGAATTCTCTTTCTCTTTCTCTGTCAAGTTATACACAATTATATGAGCAATTAATAAATGGAATATTTGTTTTTCCCCACCAGTATTGACAATTGTTCCCTTGAATCGGAGAAAACTGGGTAGGGACAATTCGTCCAGCTCCCAGTACTGAAGAGAGCAAGTCTACCTCTAAACACAGTCTATGCAGACCACTATCCTCCGTATCTAAAGCACCAGACACAGAGACAAAGGAAAGGCGCCTGTGTGAACCATGCATCATAGTGATGGAGTGGCTAAGCTAGCTAACACTAGACCCATAGTAAAATGATGGAGTGGCTAGGCTAGCTAATACTAAACCTCTGGTAAAATGATGGAGTGGCTAAGCTAGCTAAGACAAGGCCGATAGTGATGAAGTATAGTTGGCTAACATTGCAGCCGTATAGTTGAAATATTGTGGCTAGCTGGCTAATGCCCCCCCTATATTGATTCAGTATCTCAGCTGGCTAGCTAGCTAGCAAACCGTACACTCATAGTGTACAGTGTGTATTGTATTGCAGCCATGTAGTGGAGGCTAAACCCACCTAAACCTTAGGCTGACATAAATCTTTATGATAGGCCTATAAATATAGGTAGGTATAGTAGGTAGCATCAAACTGAAGTAAGTTATGAGGATACAGTCTTTTAAGGAAAAAGTGTACATTGATGCTTTTCTAAAAATAATACTGATTTTCAATGATATTGGTGAATGTTTGATGATCACAGACTGGAGGTCATACTTTACCCACCTTTTTATTTACCAAAACATCCCTGACTGTAGCTAAATTAGCGGAATAATTTACTATAATAATAAATTGTATTTGTGCAACACGTTTCAAAAGCAGAAACATTAGCACTTTACAGACTGTAAGCCACTGACGAAAAAATGTAATGATAATGATGAATAATAATGTTTTTCTGACCAACACTAGGCCCATGGGGGAGGGGAGGGGTGTGGGGGGGGGGGGAGAGTTGGGAGCTGGAACATCGTACCCTTATGATGGAGTTCATCTCTGGGGGGGTGACCTGCTTGGCCCTCTCTATGGCCCCCAGGACCTGCTGCTGGTGCTGGGGTGGGGGTGGGGGGGGGGGCAGGAGGGGGGGGGTGAAGAGGAGGGGAGGAGAGAAGGAGGGAGGGGAGGAGACAGAGAGACAATGAAAGAGAGACAGAAACAAGGGGAGGAGGGTTGGGGGAGAGAGGTGGAGAGGTTAGATCAATATCAATAGTCCCAACAGAGACCCTACAGCCCCCCCCCCCACACACACTCTTCCCTCATTCAGCTATTCATCCAGTCATATACACATTGACACACACACACACACATGAACGATCTGTCTCACACGCACAAACACCCCCCCCCACACACACACAAAGCGCTGTGTGACACTGGTGAATGGATGGCCGACTGGTGTGCTGTAATGGGTGGAGGTCAACCCCCTGGTGGGCAGATAAGAGCATGGCTTATCTGAATCACACAACCATTTATTACACTGACACACACACACACACACACAAACACACCCACACATATATAGGGGAAGGGGAGTGGGATGGAGGGGGCGGCAGAGGAGGGAGGGAGGGAGGGGGGAGCAGAGTGGAGGAAGAGGAGGAGGAAGTGAAAAAGGGAGGGGAGAGGGAAGAAAGGGAGGAAGGGAAACGATTGAATATGGCAGAGGAGGCAAAGAGAGGGGGAGGGGAAGGGAAAAATGCCAAGTGAAAGTGAGGAAAAAAGGATGGGGGGGGGGTGAGAGTGAGGAGGAGTGATGGGAGGAGTGAGAGAGAGAGGAGCGGAGGGAGGGATGGTGAGGGGTCACGGAGGTGGAGAGGTAATGAGGCGGGAATGAGGGTGATCTCATTCCAGGATGTAAGGAATAGGGCCGAGGGTCAGGGGGTTAGTGACGTCTTTGTGTCTGTGTCAGTGTGTGTCTGTGGCGAGTGTGTGTCTGTGGCGAGTGTGTGTCTGTGGCGAGTGTGTGTGTGTGTGCGTGCGTGCGTGCGTGCTTACCTCCTGGGACAGGTAGGGGAGGACTTGGGCACAGATCCCGTTCAATCTCTTCACTATCTCAGCCTGCGGAGGGAGGGAGGGAGGGAGAGGGAGAGGGAGATAGAGAGAGAGATAGAGAGAATGAGCAGAGAGAGAGAGAGAGAGACACACTCAGCTAAACACAAAGCACACTCCCTCATCCGTATGGGAAGCATCTACTATGACCTTCCCAAACTGGGTCACATAACTTTGACAATGCACAGTTGTACATGCGCGCTCGCACACACACACACACACACACACACACACACACACAGATATCAGACTTACAATCCCTTTATTCACCTCTTAATTTAAGTTGTGTGTACTTAATACTCTTTCCTCCTTCTCAAAACTCTTGGGACGCACACACAATCACACAGCCACATACACACACACACACACACACACACACACACAATCATGCGCGCACACATGCATACACACTTTCCTCGTTCTCGTCATCCACACTCCCTATCTTTCTCACATGCAGGTCTATTATCACATTTGGCTGGTAATCATCCAATCCGTCTGAGATATGCAAAGCAGCGGTAATTGTGTTAGAGCCTAATTCGTGGCGCGATGAGGAGAGAGGGGCCCTCCTAACAGTCATTAGGCATGCAGAGCACAGCTCCCCATCAAGCGCTTCACTCCTATCCGCTCATCATTACACGCACACACTCCCTGACATCTCTGTCTGCTCTAAAATGTCTCCACGGGACTCGCTCTCCGCTAACTATCGCTCTTTTCACCACCTTTTATGTCGTCTCTGTCCCCCTTTTTTTTTTTCCCCCTCTCCGTTTCCGTCTCTTCTTTTATCTGTGTGTTCTCTCATCATCTTCCCATCTCTGTCTCTCTCTCCCTCCCTCAGCTTGTTTCTATCGCTCTGCCTCTTTCTCCCGGTCTCTCGCCCTCTTCCTATTTCTGTCTCTTCCGCCTCTTTCCTTTGGTCTCTTTCTCTTTCGGTCTCCCCCTGCTTCTCTCTCTCACTCTTTCTTTGAGAGGTAAGTGAGCGTACATTCACCTACATAAAACAGCATTATATATGTGCATTAAAAATACACTAAAGACACAAACTAAAATCAAATACACAGTTTACACTAGGGCTGGGTGATTGGATAAATACATCGGGGACAAACTGAATCCATCGCTGTCTTTCTTGCCAACTTAAATTACTTTGATTTTTTGTAGTTTAAAATGTAGCCTGGTCCAAGACACTCAGATGGAGAAGCAAAGGGACAAGAAATATGCCCAAGTTCATTTAAAATGTATATAAAGACTGGGGCGTCCTGGTGGCTGAAAGGTCTAGGGTGCATACCAGGTAACTGCAACATCCTGGGTTTGAATCCGGCCCAGGACCTTTGTCACATGTCATCCCCCTCTCTCTCTACAGTCTTTCCAGTCTCCCTCCACTTAAACACAGCACAAAAAAGTAGCCTAAACACACCCAACATTTCACAGACATTTCCTCAGTGTGTTCCAGTTTTGTCCCTGTGTGAGCTTTTTCTTGACTGTCAGGACTTAAACTATTATTTAAAATGTAAAAATGCACCTTCCTCGCACATTTAAAACCTACATTTTAATTCAAGGCATCACACCGACACCACAATCACAATCTTATCTTAAAAACAAGTAGTCCAGAGCTCCACTACTGTTCAAAAAAATGGCCGCATGTCCCCCCCCCGGCATGGATGAATACATCGGGGAATCGGCTGTTTATGTAATGACGACTGGTTTGACGGGAGAACGCACACCATCGCCAAACCCTAGTTTACACACTGCATATGTTGTTAGCAGTGTACGGTGAAGGCACGCATACACTACACAAACAAAACAAAGACGCTGCGAGTGTGTGTAGTCGTCAGGTAGGGCGGGGTGAACACGGCACATTTAGGACTAACTACCGAGGAGAGCGAGCTGCGGTGGCTACGGGCGGGGAGAGGAAGAAAAACACAGCGAGGAAAACAGAACAACAGAAAGACAAAGAGGACCCGGCGACAATAAGGCTTCATTCAACATATCCCCCCAGTTCGATCCACAACTCAACTGCATGACTGCCACTCCTCAGCGAGAGAAAACGGAGTGAAATAGAGAGAGAGAGAGGAGAAAAGGAGAGAGAGTGAACAGGCAGAGAAAGAAAGAGTGGAGAGGCAGTTTTTTGAATTGAGTAGGACAGAGTGATCAAGAGGGAGCGATTGAATGTGTGAGAGTGCGAGAGAGAAAGAAAGAGAGAGGGAAATAGAGACAGAGAGGTGGAGAGAGGAGGAGGAGGAGGAGGAGCAGGAGGGGGAAACTGGCTGTACACAATAGGCCCAGACATGAATGCTCCTCGACACTCGTTTCCACACATCCCCTTCAATTTCAACTCTCTAATGGAACTAGCGCTCCTCCGCACCCACTCACAGTGCACAAAGCAAGCGTGCACAGGCACACACACACACACACACACAGAGGATAATAGGGGAGCACACATGCACAAAAACACACAAATACTTATGCACACGTGCACAGTGACAAACACACCAATGCTCATGCATGTAGGCTCAACCCACGCACACACACACACACAAACAGGGGAAAATAGGGAAGCACACACACTGTAATGTACAAAATTAGACACACACACACACTCACAAACACCCCAGGACACACACATACACACAAAGACACACAGGGTAAAATAGGCGAGCACACACACAAATGTAAAAACTGTGCACACATACACACATAACAGGCAATTAGGGAAGCACACACACAAATGTACAAAACACGCGCAGACACACACACACGCTCCTGGACACACACACAAACAAATGCGCGCCTGTACATACACACACACACACACTCCTGGACACACACACAAACACATGCGCGCCTGTACACACACACACACACACACACACACACACACACACACACACACACACACTCCCCCGCCTCTGACTGTGAATTTCTAAATATTTCATCCCTGTCAGATAAAGGAGTGGGGTGTGATGAATTGCACTCATGAGGCTGAGCACAGCTCTGTGTGTGTGTGTGTGTGTGTGTGTGTGTGTGTGTTTTTCCTTGCCTATAAAACTGCCTCTGTGTGTCTGTGTGTTGGACCCGCATGCATCACAGTACCTATGTTGTGCTTCCTGCCTCTGAGAGTCTGTGTGGGTGCATATATGTGAAGGTCTTTACATCACGGAAGCTGCTACTTCTGTGTGTGTGTGTGTGTGTACGTACGTGAGTGTGTGTGAGTCTCCATTTGTCAGTGTGTACGCAGTTCTGCCGATATGGCTGTCAGTGTGTGCCGTCAATCATATGACAGCGTCTGTGTGTGTGTGTGTGTGTGTGTGTGTGTGTGTGTGTGTGTGTGTGTGTGTGGAGGGCAGTGCCAGACGAGGTCACCAATAAGGGCTAGCCCTTCTGAGGCCCATCGCTCTCTCCCTCCTACAGCCTGGGCATAAATTACTCCCCCAGCATCAGCCGTACAAACTGATCTATGTGCCTCGGCCTGTCAGCGCTCCCCTGCCTGGGTGACGGGCTCCTATACGTTTTCCATTTCAAAAAGCCAGACTTATTCCACACTTCACTGTCTTGTCTGGATTTGAAGATTTGGACTGGTCTTCACTATGAAGTACACTACTAGTCAAAAGTTTGGACATACTCATCTTTCTTTATTTTTACTATTTTTCATGTTTTAGAATAAGAGTAAAGACATCAACACTATGAAATAACACAAATGGAATTATGCAGTGACCAAAAAAGTGTTAAATCAAAACTATCTTATATTTTAGATTCTTTAAAGTCGCCGCCCTTTGCCTTGATGGAAAGGCAAAGGCTTTGGAAAGAAATACATACATAGGCATCAATTTCACTATTTATATTTGTGTAAGAAACAAATTTCAAGCATTTAAGCATAAGCCTTTAGATCAAAATGGCTTTAAGAGAATGAAAAACATAGTTCAATTCAATCAGGTGTGTCCAAACAATGGACTGGTAGTGTCTGCTGATAATGGCGCTGCAAAATGACTCTCAAACAGGTAATATCACTCTATAACTGAAGATTATTACTTGCCAGCATCAACATCACATTGTGTGAAATGATAGTGGGTCGACAGCTACATAAAATGAGCGCTCATAACTGCGTCGGTACTGAACAGGTCCATGTTTTTCCACACTTTTTTGTGCAGTTCCTTTTTGAGACATGGAAATTATTACATTCGTTTCCTTATCCAGCGCTTTTCAGACTTGTGTTGGAATGCTGTATAGCAGGAACCAGAGTGAGTCGACTACGACATTAAAACTCGCCCCTCGGCGCCTGCATTTAAACACAGCCTCCGGTGACATCATTCAAATGTCTCAAAGCTCCTCAGAGAAACACTCCCCAAAGTGATGGGAGATTATCTCTGCCAGTCACACACCTGCCAATCAATGAGGTGCAGGTGTAGGACGGGGTGGGGGGGTGGGGTGGGGAAGGGGGAACACAGCTGTGTCTGCATCAACTGGTGGGAATCGCTTTACTCGCATCTTGTGAACCAATGATTTGCTTGCAAGGGGGTTTCAAGCTATCCTCTTGTTGAATCAGAATCACTTAAACTGCTGCGCACAATACGCGTACAGGAATTTGTTTCAGTCATATTGGGGCACATGAGACATATAGACAATTTTACAAAGTACACACTGGTGCACAACACACAAGACATTCCATTAGGGTTTTTCCTGCATGGGGAATATTTTGGTGGCGAGGAACTGAGAAACGGACCCTAACCCAAAAAAAACGTCACTTTGAATTGTTTGACTTTTTGGCTTTTGAAATGCGGCCATCCAACCAGCAGAGGGCATGCATCAGTGACACAAATTGGTAATTCATTAAGCAGAAGACACAGCAGCAGATGTCTCCTCAATGGTTGCGTAGGCAGGACTTCCTACTGTGCAGCTTGTTTGGCTAAAAACAGCAACTGTTATCAACTTAGGCAACTTTTCAGACCCCCTGGAGACTTTATTTCTCATCCATCCATCTATTTTCTAGCAGCTTATCCGGGTCAGGGTCGCAGTGGCAGCGGGGTAATCCATTTCTTTCAGTCGCTGCCCAACGCTCGTTACTATGGATGAGGGTCGGAACGAAGACTGACGGGTAAATCAAGAGTTCTGCTTTGTGGCTCAGCTCTCTCTCTACCATCAAGGTCCAATACACCGCCCGCAATTACACACAACAAATCTAGCTACTAATTCGGACCAACAAATTCACGGTGTCTACAAGTCCTGATAAAGTCTTAAAAATGTCTTCAATTTGCTTACCTAAATTCAAGGCCTCAAAAGTCCTTTAATACTCTTAAATACAACTTTTAAACCTTAAGTGCAGTTTTAGAGGTGTTCAAAATGTTTGTTGTGCTGTTTCTCTAATTTTCTAAGAAATCAGTCCACTCATGCAGACCTGTACTCTGATAGGACAACAGTGCTTTTTTTTCCCCCTTTCATTTTAAACATTCATTTCAGTGGCAAAACGGTCTTCTATTTCTTTCTAACTGGAATTAAAAATGTTTTAAAACATTTAAGATTTGACTTGATGAAACTTAGGGCAAATGCCACATCATCTCACAAAGGCCCATTTTAAGACAGGAAAAACCCGGACTATGGACTGGAGACTATTACTCTAGATCAATGCTCTACATCACTCTTTATATTCAACATCTATAGCTTTTTGCCTTTGTAAAGTGTGAAACCGTTTGTCTGTTTGATGTGGTATGTGATGAGAATAGAAGGGTTTTCTGTCAGAGGATTAAGTGTAGACTCACCTGCTTGTGCATCTCAATGTTGAGCCCGTAGGACATCTCATAGTACTGCGGTGGGAGTGGGAGGAAGACGGAGAAAGAGACACAAAGAGAAAAAAATGAGTAAAAAGCAGAGAATTAAATAAAGAGTAAAGATTTACTCAGGTTAAAGGAATGGGAGATTGGTGTGTTGGTCAACTCACACATTAAGTGTTGAGAACATATACACCAAAATCCACCAAAATGTGTCCCAGAAAAAAAGGCTTCGGTGCGCCATGCTAACACTATATTATGTAATCTTATGTAACTAGCATTATCCAAAGTAAAAAGACTGACATTTTAGTCATAAAGACTTGTAAGTGTTTTTTATTATATGGCCGGTAGATTCCTAAATTTTAAAAAATAACATATAATTAACTCAATATTGCTGATGTTGCCACAGTTTATTTTTTTGAACTATTTTAGGTGAGAAACCACGTATTCATCCTCTGCACACTGATTTTTAGCTGTACAGTGTCTCCTATTGCCCACCATGCTCACTTCATATGGAAACAAAACAAGTTACACTCAAAGTCCTGTGGGATGAGAGACTTTCTGACAGGGAAAGTAGTCCTGCTAGTTCAAAACGGTGTTATTTTTGCATCATATTTCATGTACATTTTACCAGTCTACTTGTACAAAACTGACAGAATTATCTGCATATCATTTAAATGTACTTACAATTTAGCTTTATAACTGCTTAAAGTTCTAATTTTTGTACTTTGGAGATGATGCTAGTTATTATTAGCCTATTATTATATATTATCTATTATTGCTAAAGTGTTAGCATGGATCAATGCAGCAAATGATTTACTAGGGACACATGAATGATTTTGGTGTCTATATTCTCATCACTTAAGGGGTGAGGTGACCAATCGTCTTGATGGCAAAAACCACAAACATAAGGAACTGGAATTACCCTTTAACACAAACTAGACCCTCATCCCCATAAGAGACATCTATTGACATCTATATGCCTCCCAAGATAATTTTGACTATTCACAATTTTGTATACACACACAAACAAACACATGTAAGCACAAACACACATGCATGCGTACATACATAGAGAAAACAAGATACATTTTTTAAAAAAAGGAAAAGGCACTGAGGGAGAAAGGGATAGGCAGTGAGAGAGAGTCTGTTTGTGTGTGTGTGTGTGTGTGTGTGTGTGTGTGTGTGTGCTCAGTGTTAATGAGAGGGCCACCCTCTAGGCGTCAACCCTGTTAATCACCCACTCTGTCTGCAGGGGCACTGGCTCTGTCACTGGAAAACAAACAACACACAGATCTCTCACACAAACACACACACACACACACACTTCTCTCGCTCGCTTGCTCTCTCTCACACACTCTCTTTTTCGATCTCACACTGACACTATCTCATACACACACACGCACACGCTCTCTCTCTCATATGCACACACACACACTTGCACTCTCTTACATGCGCACACACACGCACACTTGCACTCTCTCTCACACACACACACACACACACACACACATTCTCTCTCTCTCTCACTAGCCGCTGGGCCCACGCGGAAGCTCCCTAAAGTAATTACAGCGCTGGGGAAATGGAGGTGCCGCCGTCAGCCGGGGGAGTAGGGCAACCCGATAGGCTATTAGAGGAGGAGAGGGGCGGGGGGCGGGGGAGGGGGGGGTGGGGTCGGTCTGGGGCTACAAGGCCAGGCCTGCCACTGATGGAGTGGGAGTGTGTATGAAAGCATATGTGTGTATTGTGTGTGCACATGTGTGTGTGGTGTGTGGGGCTGCTGGCTGGCTGATGGAGTGCGTCAGTGTGTGTGTGTGTGTGTGTGTGTCAGAGAGAGAGAGACAGAAAGAGAGATTATCATGATATTTTAAGCAAAATCTGAATGAAGACAATTAGAACAGATATTTCTGAGGGAAAACAAAACATAAACATGAGTGCAAACCATAAACTGGGTGACTACAGGTTTAACATTTTTTTTAACCTTTCTAAAAATAAATACAAAAAATATGAAATTTAAGACCAATGCCATCCCCAAATAAATCTAAAAAAAAGAAAAAAAATATATAGATCAGCATAACCAGGGAAATGTCTCACTAGAAAAATAGTGAGAAGAGAAAGAGCTTTTTAAGACCCCTGAAACCATATTTAAGACCCAAATGCAACATTTAACCATATACCAGCGGCTTGAGTTTTTCCATTGTAATGTTGTACATGCTGTAGCTACTGTTGCCTGTAAAACAAGGTCTCTTACAACACTTGCAAACAGGCTTTGTCTTGTCAGTTGTCTTGTTGCTGTTTTCTTCCGTAATTGTGTGTCATGAACTTCCATTACATCTCTAATGTTTGCATAACTGTGCTTGTGTGTGTGTCTGTGTGTGTGTGTGCATGGCTGCTGGCAGGCTGAGAGAGTGTGTGAGTGCATGTGAGAATGTCTGCGTGTGCATATGTGCGAGTGTGCGCATTGACGTGTGCATGAGACACAGAGAGTGTGTGTGTGTGCATGTGTGTCTCTGCTGGCTGGCTGATGGAGGAGAGAGCAGTGCGGCGGCACAGATTAGATGAGATTAAAGCCAGTCAGAGGATCAATTAGAGGCAAAATATCAGACGGCTACACGGCCACGGCCAGCAACAATGAGATTAGCCCCGAGGTGGAGCAGAGAGCGAGCGTGCACATCTGTGTGTGTGTGTGTAACGTGTATGTGTAGAGAGAGAGAGCGAGAGAGAGAGAGAGAGAGAGGGGAGAGAGCGAGAGAGAGAGAAAGGGGTGGGGGAAGGGGATGACACATAACAACGCGAGAAACAAAAAGGGAGCTAAGATGAGAGGGGCAATCATGAAAAGAGCAACAAGAAAAGAGACACAAGAGAACGATTATGCTGCAAAGGGAAGGTGGTGGAGGGTAGAGAGAAGGAGAGAGGGGGATGAACAGAGGAGGCGGAAAAAAAAAATCTTGACGCAGGTAAAGAGAAAATTGCTTCGTAACATATGCGCAACATCAACACATGTACACGCATTTAATGTTTTATTTGCATCCACTGAATTGAATTTACATAAGATTCAAATATTACATCGGTTCAACATAGCTTGAGGACATTTAAGGATACAGAAATCATCGTCTCTGCCGCACACACACACACACACACAGCCCCACTCACCATGATATAATGGCGCTGCATCTCCGACTTCTCACTGGCCAACTTGTCACACTCCAGCTTCAAACTAGAGGGAGAGGGAGAGGAGGAAAGAGTCAGACCTTGTTAGTCAGCTAGACAGTGTTCTTTCCAAAGCGCTGACAGCGGGTGACTTCCTCCTCCTTCATCATCATTACCTCCACTTTCGTCAACAACATTGTCATCACCTTCATCATCATCAGTACCATCTCTCATCATCATTACCTCCACCATCATTACCATCTTCATCGTAATCACCGCCATCATCACCACCATCCTCACCCCAACTGTCATCACCGTGTGACTCACTGCCATCACCACCATGTTCACCAAGCCTCATGGTGTCAACTGACAGGAGGACAAGCTCATTCTGAACTCCAGAGAGGAGACTAACCTAAACGTCTGCTTTCTAAATCAGAGAAGAGGCAGTAAAGTAAAAGTCACGTCTAAATATAGTGTGGGAACGCTGGAGCTCTGAGGCTTGTCGCTGTCCCTGCGACAGCCATTAGCTGTAATCATGTCAGCGCTGATGTCACGCGAGGCGACAGGACAAAGGAGGACGCGTCAACACCGTCACCCTGCTCGTCAAAAGAAAAAGACGGGGGGGGGGGGGGAGGAAAAAAGCCCCTCCACGCGTTTGATTGAAGCAGCCAGCTACGACGCGCCAGTCTCGGAAGGCATCATCCGATCCGAGGATTGGGTAAGATCAGGATCAAATAAAGATACGTACACGCGTGCGGCGGATAGGTTCAGATTTGGGATAAGTCTGAAACCTGTTTGATGGTGTGTGTATATTTATGCTGGGATGTTCTCCTCAGCTGTCTGCGGGAATGACAGCTCGATTACAGCGAGCGCTGGCTGAATCTTCATCGTTGTTGGTTTTAACTGGCAGGCTGAACACAGCGTTACACATGGGCAATAATGGCAAGCTTACTCATACCGTGCACTATTGTGTTTATCCTATAATTTTAGCAGCAGCCACAGTGTTGGATGGAGCCAATTTCAGTTTTGGTTCAATGTTTCAGCTCCAGTTCTGGTGAAAGTGAACTGAAGCACTGAAACACATATCTGATATTTATATACTTGTATTAAGTAAATATCTTATTTGATACTTAAAATGGTAATCCACAAGATCCTTGTTTTTTTGATTGTGGTGACATCTTTGGTGATAAGATTTTGCTCTGCGCTTCCCAGAGATCACCTGGCAATTCAAAAAAAGTGTAGCTTTTCGTTTGATGAAGTTTGAGTTTCTGTAGGTGGCGCTCTTTTCTTCATCTGTTCAGCCTCGGTGGCTATCACTGCTCACGCTAACTACCCAGTTCTCTTTGTTTATTCCAAACAAACTGCTGTTGCTGCTGCTGGAAACATAAAACACATCCACTTCCGCGCAAGAGGATCTTTTTCTGGGAAAGACCTAGACTAAACTGGGTGCTGGGAACAACAAATGTAAAAGCCTTCATGAACTGGGTATAGGTTGAATCACCATTGTGTTACATCAATTGATTATTGATTACATTTATTCATTTGAAAATGCTGCAGATTATTACTTTTAATTTGATTTAAAAAAAATCATTTTTGAGTTTACATTTCTGTTTATCAGTGGTGTCATTTTACAGGAGACAACAGTATAGTATGTAAGCTTTATCTGTTAAATTGTTATTCATGTATTGTCTGGTGCTTTCTGTGGACTGTGTGTTCTGTCTATGTAATATATTGTGTACGATGAAATCTAGCCTATACTGTCTTCATGTGTGGAAAAATACCAAGACCTTGTAGATGTGAGATACACACTTACATAGGAAATGGGTGACAAAAGGTGATTGCAATTCTGCCCGTTGTTTTCCTTTTATCAGCCAGACAGATGCTGAGGCTACAGATGGAGCCATGTGCTGTTTATGATTTCGAGCAAGCCAGGTGAACAGGCCACACGGTAACCAACTCATCACCATTCACCCACAACTCCGCCTGAACAACAGACCGGGGTGGGGGGGGTGGGGGACTGTTTTTTTTTTCAGCCGCCTTCCTCCTCTTCCTTCTCTCTAGGTGTGTGTGTGTGCGTCTGTACGAGCAGCCTCCACTTATCCAAATCGCTCCCCTTCCCACCTACATAAAAAACCTTTCCCGCTATCCCCCTGTACATGCGTAGGCTGTGTGGTGGGTTGTCATGACGACAGGCCTCCCTGCTGCCAGCCTACCTGGGATTGGCTTTGTGCCTCTTCTGATTGGTGCTCGGCAGCCCCCGGGCCTGCGCCGCTGCTCTCAAACGACACTTTGATGGAGTTTTATTGCCGCTCCTTCCGTCTCTAAATCGCTCCTGCTGTCATCTTTATTTTGATTTATGTATTCCCTGATCTATTTATGCATGTGAACGAGGGGAGGGGAGGAGAGGTGGGGGAAGAGGGGGAGGAGGGGGGGAGGGTTGTGGGGGGGGGCAGAGGAAGACAGCGACAGCTACAATGCTCGCTACTATACTCAGGGGAACGCCTGCGGTACATTTGCCTTTTAAAGGCTTCAGCGACAGACAAGCACAGCACAGCAGCAGAGCGCTACAAAGCCTTGTCTGTGGCTCCCGAGCCCCCCATCCCATCCCACCCCATCCCACCCCTCCTCCTGAGTCAATAGGCACTGTATGCATGTTCTGTATGCGCAGACAAAAAAGGTATTCTTTCAACTGCGCCCCGGCTCTCTGAAGAGGGTTAAACGGTGCTGCTCACCGCTGTGGGAATTACAAAAACCAAAGGCGAAGAAAAAGACGCGCGGGGTGTTATTGCTGCTACAGAACGCTCCGGAAACAAGAGCGATCAGACCGGAGCGGGGATTCCGCACACAATACGCGGGGCTTTCATCTGCCTTCGTCTGTCTCTGATGAGCCTCCGCAGCCGGCAGAGGCAAGCCTCTGGAAGGTTCTGAGAGGACAGGTAGAGAGGAACAAGCCATCCTCCTCAGGAAGGAAGGCCCGCTTCAAAGAGTCGACACTCACAAAGAGAGAGGATTTCTCGCTGAGACACGGACCCCGTGGCCTCCCCTTCTTTAAACCCGCTATCAAACAGATCGGTTGAGGTCAGACCAGGCACCTCAGAAGTGCCTCAGACTTCTGGCACTGTAGCGGTATTTAAGCGGTCAAGAGATCAATGGCGGAGGGTAAACAAGATTGATTTAGGCAAGGGTCAATAAAGGATCGAGTGCAGTGTGGTGGTAGAGTAAGGGTACAAGTAGAACAAAAGCTGACATCTTCGATTTATCACGGTCGACTACAAAGGCAGACCTTGAGTACAAATACATTATTCCTCTGTGAGTTCTTGAAAATAAAAGATGAAGAAAAAAGACTGTCGGAGAAAAGGCATCAGGCTAACTTTAACTAAGATAACAATTAAAATGCTCCAGTGTAGCTGCTCATTAGCCAACAGTAGAAAAGTGTGATTGTGCTGGGCAGCTCCCAAGGGTGAATGTAAGTAAGTTCATGACGTGAAGCAAGGTGCTGCTGAAAAAGGGCATGCAGGCACAGCCAATCCCATTTCTGGATAAAATATTGCAGCTTATTGCAGCCATATTGCAGCCCACTTCTGCAGTTTAGCATGGTAACTAGCGAGGAAAAATGTGTTCAATAAAGAAAAACAAAGTGAAACAAAGCCTGGAGATATGTTGCTTACTATAAAGAGCCTCACTTAGCAGGCTGTGGTATTTTAACTGCTTCTACTTTATCTTTGTGTGTGTGTGCGTGTGTGTGCGCGTGTGTGTGTGCATGCGTGCGTGTGTGTGTGTGTCTGAGTGTCTGTATGCATGAACATGTTTCTGTTTGTACCTGTGGTATTGTGCTTGGAGGAACTGGAACTCATCCTTGATCCTGTCACAGGAGTCGGAGGTTGTGAATTTCAGCTGCTGCGATGAAGCCTGCCAAGGAGAAAAACAAGAGAAAAGAAAAAGAAAGAAATAACCAAGTGGAAAGAGAAAGAGTAGGGGAGGGGGGGGGGGGGGGGGAGAAAGGGAGCAGAGAGAAAAATAATTAAAAACATGGCCATGAAATCAACCAGTTTTCAATTTGGCACAGCCCAACGGGTAGAACACGGCACTGACATTACTAAGAATCCGATTCACAGGCAGCTTCATTGCCAGGTACGTTTCCATGTACCGGGAATTGGCCTCGACGAATTGTGTGCACATAACATAAATACAGTCAAGTAAAAGGATATTAACAGACACAATGTACACCAAGGTTATGGGTTTGATTCTCACTGAAGCAACTACACAAAAATGTAAACTCTTATTCAACAACACAGCAATGATGTCTAAAGTAGTCCGGGTTAGTGGTTTGATTCCTACTGGGGCCAGCCACGTTAAAAATATATGCATTCAGGGCATTTTAAGGTGCTTTGGCTAAAAACAGCCACCAAATGTCTATTGAGTCTATAAGGTGCACATTGTCTCAGGTCCCCATACAGCGAGCTACACCCTAGTTCTTCACTTAGTCTGAGTGTTGCTGTTAGCCTTTATTGTCATTCTGCCCACACTATATTCCCCAGGCAGCAGTGGATGGCCTGGTTGTGTGTTGGAGCCAGCAGCGCAGCAAGCATCAAGCCCAAATAGGGACACAATCTCATTATTTCTCAGCAGGCTGCATAATGGGTCAGGTGGGAAAAAATCGACATTTTCTCACTACGATTGAGCGGGCATAAAAAAGCATCAGAAATCTGATTGCCGCACTTACGGGAAGCTAGCCTCGCCGCTGTTAGGAATGACCTGTCGCTTTGTACCCTGCTCCCCACGGCGTGTCGCTCAGCTTCGTTTTTAACTACAAATAGGCTGCTTCGCATTCACAGAACCGCAGCCAGGGAATATGCTAAGCAACAGGACCGCTTCAGGTCGGAGGAATAGGCATAGTCTAGTTTGCTCTGCCTGCTTCAAACGCTGAATTATCTTTTAGGGCTTTGTGGCTCAATGGGCAGAGCATGGCTCCAACACTGCCAAGGTTTGGGGTTGAGTCCCACTGAAGCCACCTAGGGGAAGAAATGATGCACTCATGGTATTGTAAGGCAATTTGGATATTAAAGAAATTGTATAATATTATGTACAAAAGCTGTAACACCTATAGGTATTTGACCAACTCAGAAGCCTTATGGTCTGAATGTTAGGAACAGACTCAGAGGCTAGGAGGTCATTCTAAAGACCAAAAAAACATGCAGGCCTGTAAAACAGTGGCCAGTGCAGCAAGTTCAGCCATTACACTTTCAAATGTCATGAGAAGTGCTGACATTATCATGCTGCCACCACACACAGAAGCCCTCAATCCACACAAGCCGAGCCACTGCTCGGAGACAGAGGCTCTGACTGTAAAGCAGCGTAACCTTTTCCATTATCTCTCCAGCCAGCACGCCATGGACCAGACACAGCAAACAGCAGCTAGGCTACATGGGTCTGCGCCACACAGAGCCTGTGTCAACACGAGGCACTTAGCTACAGGCAGCCGTGCACCTCACACTGCAATAACTGTTCCCTGCACTGGCATGGCTTCTGAACACTGGCGTGCGTGTGAGTGTTTTGTGTTTGTGTGTGTGTGTGTGTGTGTGTGTGCGTGCGTGTGTGTGTCTGCACACTTGCCCCCTGTGCTGGAGGGTGGAGTTGTGGCCCTAGATCCGATTTCCTCCCTGTGTAGTGCAGTATGCAAACGTTTAAAATACCAAAGGTTCGCTCAGTCAACAGCCCCAGGTAGGGCATTCTGCTCCATGGGGGAAAAGAGAGAGAGAGACAGACAGACAGGCAAAGACAGAAAAAAAAGAAAGAAAGAAAGAAAAAGGAGAAACAGACAAAAGATGAAGAGAAAGAGCACCGAAACAAAAGAGAGCAAGGAAGCAGGAAAAAGAAAGCAGCAAAGTCAGAAAGCCAGAAAGAAAGCATGTAGCCTGATGCACCATCCGCCCCCACAGCAGTCACGCTCAGTACGATCCTGAACCAGCCACAAACAGGCTTCTCCAGCCCTTAGATCCTGGGGAAGAGCAGTAGACCTAAAGGGCTAAATCACACGATTTAACCCCTCCATAACATTTAGCCCATTTCTGGCAGGAAACATTTTTATCCACCAAGCACTGTATTCATAAATTCCAATAAAAACACACTTCACCTTCTACTTGAGCCGTTTTACCAGCCAAGCTGATTTCTATAATAGAGCAGAACTGCAAAACAATGGTTGACAACTTGCCAAAGAGTCTGCTATAGCAGTAGACAAATTTACCGGCCCTGGCTGAAGTGTAGCCACATTTGGCTGTTATTAATTTTCCAGCTTGGCTGGAGGTAAACTTGCTGTACAGGCTAAATCAGGGCCTTGCTAACAGGATGGGAAGAGAGAAGGCAGATTTAAGCCACAGCTCTCGTATCTGTCTCAAATACAAAACCAAAAGACCCTTGAGAAAAAGCAGAATCTAAGCCCACCACAGCTGTCCTAATGTATAACATACAGTTGGTGGTACAAGTATTAGAACAGTCAGGTGAAATTGGTTGTTTTTTTAATCAAAAAGGTTAATAAGACAAAAAGCACAGTTTTACAGCTATTGTCAGCCTAGTACACAATACAATTTATACTTGCTAACTTGTTAAAACATGTTGGAGACAGCAAAGTATAAGAGCTTACAGCCACAAGAGCCATTTTCACATGGCTGCTCTGATACTTTTGCCACTGACAGTACAAGAAGACTATGTGAGCTTCTCGCAGCTCCATGCAGTATACAGAGCTAACAATGTTTATTATCCCTCTCTCTCTCTCAGTGACCAAAACAAGGTGCTCTGTGGGGGCCTGAGAGCCCACAACAGATGGATGCCCATAATGTTAATGAAATACTGCCATAATATGGTGACACATGCCATCTGCTGTGACAAAAAAAGGTGCCTGTACGCTGCGTGAGTGTAAATGTGTTTGTGCAAGAGGAGTGCGGCTTGGAGAGTGTGTGTGTGTGTTAGAGAGAAATAGCCCAGACAGTGTGAGTGTGATAGAGAAAGATGTGTGTGTTAGAGCGAAAGAGATAGCCTTAATAGTGAATGTGTGTGTGAGTAAGAGAGACAGAGTGTGTGTGTGTGTGTGTGTGTGTAGGGTGTGATAAGCCTCCTATATGATGCTTGGCTGCCAGGGGAACAAATATTCACTGCCATGAATCATACACATAGCAAGGATACAACAGCCCACACACTATCTCTCTCTCATGCAAAATTTGCATAGTACACACACACACACACACACACACACACACACACGGTACCTAAATGTAGGACAATCTCTAATTTGATTCTGCCCTGCTCCTTTGAGACGTAATTAAAGCATTAAAAAGCTTTGTGCGCTGGTGGGGCAATTGAGACAGTCTTCAGCGAATAAATGGGATTCATCGTTTCAGGAAATTGCTGCCCCACCCCTCCCCGCATCACCCCCCCGCCACCCCCCACCTCCCTGAACACCCCCACCCCTCCTCCCTCCCTTCCCTCCTCATCATCTGGTCCAATCCATGTGAAATCTACTGTGAACCATAATGTCTATCTTAAATAAGAATTACAAAGCTAAGGCTGTGTTTCTGCTCTGTAGATCAGTCGGCAAAGGCAAGGGGAGGGGACGGAGATTACTGGGGGGCTCTGCTTTACACACACACAAAGCACACACACACACACATATACAAACAAAGCACACTATAGCGAGCAGACACACCAACAGCGCATGCATACACACATGCATATATTGAGTATTCAGACACACAAGCAGTGTACGTACATATAAACAAACGGAGCGCACAAACATCCGCTTACGCACACTCAACACACACACACGAACGCGCAATAACAGCGGGTATCATCGGAAAACATCCTCCTCAGTATAAATCCTGCCCGAGGGTAGCGGCAGTGTGGGGATTGTATTTCCTGGAGCACTGCCTGGCTGTTTATATCTCAGCTGGAGTGTGTGTCTGTCTGTGTGTGTGTGTGTGTGTGTGCGTGTATGTATGTGTTGAAGGGGGGAGGGATGGAGCCTTGGCATTGTAATCACTCACTAATGACTGGATGTTATCTCACTCCTACTTTTAAATGAATGCAGCAGATCCGCACTGACTAACAGTTGGCCTATTTCTCATCGCCAGGCTGTCTGTCTGCTCCATAGCAACAGTCCCAAGGATGCCATTTCAGCTATCCGCCTTCTCTGTCCACACACAGGATAGACGCAGACGCATTACTATTCGAGGATAAAGCGCTCGCAAAATCAGTATCCTCATTAACTGACAAGGAGGGGAAAGGCCTAGGTATTTCTGTTGAGAGCAAAATATTCATTAGCCTATTTTAGTTGAGATTGATGGCGAGGTTGGAAATTGTAGGGCTCATTGTAGACCTGAGTGTAGGTGCGGTGCAAGTGTAGTTTAGGTGAATGTAGGTCTGATCAGTGCGGAGAGCGGGTACAGCTTCTGGGACGCCAGAATTTACTGTTAAACCTTCTGGTGGTGTCTTGGGAGTAATTCAAAACATCTGTCATGGGAGGTGCCCATTTGATAAATCCACTGATATAACCGCACTCAGCAGCCTCTTTCCTCCAACTTCCAAGTTTCTGTCTGGGCGTTCACCCTAGTTTCATAGTACACGGGATAGTTGCGTCCGATTCTGTGTGTTGGTGAATAAAAAGTGTGGAGTATATGTTTAACATGTAGGCAAACCTCTCATGTAGCTGAAATCCTCCATGACATGATTCACTGAGCCAGAAGTTGAGGGCTTAAGCCTTTTGCTAATACACAAGCACCAAACAAGATCAGATCCTCCATCTAAGAATAGCTCCAACCAAACAATTCCATCTAAATATCCCGGATTAGTGTTTGGACTAAAGCGTATGTGCCCAGTGATCTGAGAGAGGGACAAGGCTAACTGGCCCGCAGCCAAGCTCGTCCTGGCCAACACAGCCCGGGCCGAGCCAGCCTTGCTATGTTAGCTGCTCGGCGTGTGTGTTTAGTGTGTGTGTGTCTGTGTGAGGGAGGCTGAGGAATAGGATTGTGTCTTCAGCCGCTCTGGACAGGGGCTTTAGATAGAGCGCGGGGAGAGCCTAATCCTGTTTGGGCCAGGAATTTGATTTTGATTATTATCTCTCGCGGACCAAGCCAAGGCTTACCCCCATTTCTGCAGCGTTATCCCCCCCAACACACACACACACGCAAACACACACACATCCTCTCCCCCCCTTGCAGCCCAGCAGATTTGACCTCGTTAAGACGCTTTAAAGGGGATTATTCTACTTTTATCACTTCGAGTGAAGTGCCCTCGCAAACATAGGCTTGGCATGGCTCGGCCTCCCTCCCCACTTTGCTGAACTATCTCGACCCCTCGCGCAAGGCCGGCCAAGCACGGCGGTACAAACACACACAAACATGACACTGAGGGCACACTGCCCCACACACACATGCACACATAAATGTAGTCGTCTACGCCTACACACACAGGAACGTACACAAACATGGCCGACACAAGGTGTGGGGGCAGGCATGCTAGCACACAACACAACTCAACTCAACACACACACACACACAGGAAAAGTGTGCAGAGACTGCAAAGCCAGGGGAAATGGGCAATTTGTCAAGAGTGGGGAAAGTGGTGAGGGCGACAGGGCTGTGGGTTTGGAGACCATGGCTGAGATTAAAGCCAGCTCTGCTGAAGGGGGGCTGTGAGATTACACCCAGTACGGTTGTGCAGATGATTGATGCCTGGTTGTAAAAACCAAGGTTATTACTTACATGGGCCAAGGAAGGAGGGAAGGCAGGGAGGGAGGAAAGGAAGATTACTCCCAAGGTTCAGAAACAAATAAGTGGACAATGAAAGAAGAAAGCTGGGAGTGCCGGCATGTGACTGACACTGAGCCACCGGCAGGCTACCCTCGGTTTCATCTGCCCAGCTGAGGCGCCCGCACAAAAGTTCTTGTGAGTGTACATATGAGTTAAACCAATATATCCGTTTGCCAATATTGGTCTTGTGCTCAAAATTGGATATCAGCCTGTCATGTTGCCCTTCTCCGCTGTGATAGAGGTTCCTCCCAGATCACCACACACACACACACACACACTCCCCCGACTCCAAGTAATCATTCCAGTGTGGTGTGGGAGTATTTTACTCAATTAGCTTCAGGGGTGGCAGTCTGTAAAACCTGCAATGACACCTGCCTTACCCTGCCTCAAGGAGCTGCTAACCCACCAAGAAGAATTTCATTTGTATGGGTTTCAATGGAGAGTGTCAGCTGATGGTCTAAATGCGGTTTCAGAGGCTTTTCCACCCTGCCAAGAATAAAATTCTGGGGGAAACACTGAATCCTAGCCATTTTTTTGACATGAAAATGGTCACATTTAAATGCACAAAATAGCTTGAATCATAAAAATATCAGTATTCATCATCAGTTGAATTCTAGCGCATAATAGTTACTGTACACATGGGGAATGAAGGTGACTTTTCTGAGCAAAAAGATTCAAGGCTCAACTTCCTGGGCAGCTTAAACGCCCCCCACCGACTCCCCCCTCCTGTACACACAGACTCTGAGCGAGGGAGGTTTTCATTGCCTTGCTGTGAATCCTCTTGGTATTTGAATGGGCTTTTGGTGGGGATGAGGCGACGTTGTTGTTCCAGTCAGTCTATTCTCTGGGCCTAGCTGCTCTCAGGCAGACAGACAGACAGAGCAGCTAATTCTCTTGTCTGGCCCGCTGCAGAAGCCCTGGGTGCTGGCAGGTCTAGGGGCCTGGGCCGGGCCGGGCCGGGCCAATCAAACAGCCCCCCGCCGAGCCGCTTTGTTCCAGCCCAGCGCCCCGTTCTGCTCTGGGGTAGGGCTGCCTACCTCCCCCACACCCACACCCACCCCCTCCTCCTCCCACACACACCTCCTCGCAGGGAGCCACTGCTGAATACTGATGCAGCCGCTCCACTCCACAGCACCCCCACCCTCCCCATGCTCACTCCCACACACACACACACACACACATCCACCACCACCCGATGAGCTCTCAACTGTGTGTGTGTGAGCGTGCATACAAACACACACACTTATTACCATTTTACTTTTTTTCTCTCTGAGCTCAGCATCACTCACACACACACACACACACACACACACACACACACAAATCCACGCATACACTGAAAGAGAATAATGTATACAGACAACAAAAGGCCATCCCACACAAACAAAGCAGTCAATCGCTTATGAATTTGTAAAATGACAGCCCATACTACATTCCACCCCCACATCGACATACAGGCCTCATGCATAAATACCGCAGAAACGCGCACACACACATCCACATTGGTAGCTGCTGCACGCTCGAGCAAAGCCAAAAACATGGTGAAACCGAGTTGACATCTGTTTTTCTTTATATTGAAGTTCTTTCTGGTAAATTTGCTGCGGTAGTTTATGTAAGGCAGAGCGGCCCAGGCAGACAAAGAGGTACACCTACGATTCAGCTTGTAAATCATTTCCCGGATAAGGCCTGAACAAACTCTCATCTTACTTTGATCAATTTGGCAAAGTGATCTTAAAACTATAAACAGGCCTCTGTCAAACAGGAATGTTTCCAGAAACTCGATGAGAATCTCACCGTTGCTTCCCACGCATGAAAATATTTGAATTAAAATCAGTTGCACCTCAAACTACAGTCAAATCTGATGTGAGCTTATTAATTGGGATGAACAGATTATTAGACTTTGGGCTGCGGGAAGTGGCGATGAGAGCTACAATCTCCACTAATGAGCTCTCTTCAAGAAGTACCTTACATCACCTTCCCCTGACTGAATTATATCCTCGCCTAGTCGCCTTTATCTTCCATCCTCTACTTCTAAACTGCTCTGATCTTGGAAAGAAATCCCTTCTGAAAATCCCATCTTTCCTCAGCTCTTATGTTTTTTTTATTTCTATACTTCTCTCTGACATTATCAGGTATTGTCACAGAAATATTGCCAGGGCACAACTGCACTCCTTAGAAACGGTCGCTTGTAATGTCGGCGATCTGAGAAATTAAGCTTACTCTACTGCTGCACTCACTCCAAGTTGCATAAGAGCTTCATGGATTAGAGCCTCGGCTAAATGCCTAAAAGGTAAAACTGTGAATGCAAGTTGTTGAAACCAATTAGGTCTATAAAGCCTCTCATTAGTTATCGAGTAGTTCACATGGTGATACCGGCCCATCTCGTTCCATTAGTACATCAACAGCTGTAGTTCACTTTGTCGATGAAATGGATTGCCTGCTCATTTGTTTGTTCATTATTTCAGACATCAGTAGTCAGATTTTGACAAAACTTGGGGGGAATGAGGTATCTCACCACTGTGTTACAGCATTTTCAAAATTACATCCGAGTAGCCCAAGGAGAACTCCACATCATTCATTGATTCATTCATATGCCATAGATACAATTTTGCCAAAACTTGGGGAAAGGATGCATCTCACCACTACCTTCTAAAATTACACTGATTGGCGAATGTGGGGCACTACAATTACATTTTAACAACCAGTCATATCTCATATCACAGCGAGTTTGAATATGAAAGTTGGTGCACACATCCAACAATACTCCAGGATCATCAATACACACCATATTGGATTTTCCACGATTTTCAGTTTCAATTTTCCTCGAAGGCTTTTTCATCATTATTTTGCACTATATGATTTATTGGAAGACAGCTGTAACCGACACAAAAAGCTGTCCTGGATTCCCTTTGTCCTGCCTGCACACGTGTACACTATCAATGCCTGTTCTATATTTTCCTGAAATCTGTGAATGATTGAATAAAGAAGAACATTTCTAAAGGTCCACTGAGTGACAGTTCCTCTTCAGTTATTCCTGTCCCACACAATAAACAACCACTAGGTGACATTTTTGTTACTGATTGGCCCAGAGGGGGACTGCATCATTCCTGTGTGTGTGTGTGTGTGTGTTCACCAGCCAAACCTCAGGGTGAACAGAGTGAAAGCTGTGTGCGTGTGTTTGCAAGTGCGCCTGCTCTGCTTAGTTGAATCCGAGTGTGTGAAATGTGTGTGTGCGTTTACAAGTGTATCTTCTCTGCTTAGTTGAGTCTGAGTCAGTGTGTGTTTGTGTGTGTTCATGAAGAGGGGGATTGGAAGAGGTCCTGGTCCACCCCATGCAGCACTCCCCCCCCCTCCCCCCCTCCCTCCAACCCCAAAGCATTTTGACAATCATCCAGTGTGGCCCTCCACAAAAATCAATATCACCTGTGACCCGTGGCCTCAACTCGGCCCCTCAAAAGCCGGGCCCCCTGCAGGGTGGGGGGGTCGAGGGGAGGGGAGGCTGGGGGGGGTCTGTTTGTCATGCTAATGAGCTGGCCTGCCCTTAACGACCCAGACATCTGCTGGCCTGTGTGTGTGTCAAGCCCCACATTCAATTTGTTCCCCAGATACAAAAAGCAGATAAGACCCTTGAGGCCAGTAAGGATGTATGTATGTGTGTGTGCGTGTGTGCGTGTGTCCTTGTTATTTAGGTTGTATGGGTGAAAGGGAAAAATCCTTTTATTTCTGTGCGTGTACTGGAGCAATCATTACTACAATGAGAAGTGTACTCAGGAAAGAGAAGAGAGCCAAAGTGTGTGTGTGTGTGTGTGTGTACCACACCGACTACTCATGCCTTCCTGTGTGTGTGTGTGTGTGTGTGTACGCACGCACACATATGCATCACCAGACACACACACACACGTGCTTGTGTGTGCGTAAGCTACATGCCTGGCTGCGTGTGTGTGTGTGTGCAGCAGAGCGACTGAGCAGGGGTGGGAGGGAGTTTGTTTAATGGGCGAGACAGGGGACCATGGGGATTAAGCTCCCCCCAGCTGGAGGCTTTAGAGGAAAGGCTGGGGGCTGTTCTGTTAATTCAAGTGGGCTTAATAATGCCTGTGCACCCTCTGCCCCTGACCCTCCCACCACTACATCAGATCTGGGAGGAAACGCATGATAAAGGGAGACAAGCAGGAGGAGTGTGTGTGTGTTTGTGTGTGTGTGTGTGTGTGTGTGTGTACAACCTGTGGCCATCTCTACAGTCGAGGCTGGGCTCAAGGGGCTTGAGAGATTTGGCCTCCATATTACTTACGCTACATGCCGGCTTTGGCACCAGGCCTTTCTGTTGCTCCACTTTCACGCCACAGCCAGCTTTGTTGAAGCTGCATTAGGATTAATCAACACCCAAAACAATATGCCAAATGCTATCAACTGGGTCAGGCACTGCGCTCCTATCAAATGAGGCTTTCTTCTCTTAAACCAATGAACTGTACACCTACCTGCTGCAGTGGATTATACTACGGCCATTGAAAAAATTACAAGTCAAACCCTGTTTAACCTTAGTCCTTTGTTTCCAACTGGGACAACTACCTGGAATGGCCATCATTATTATCAACAGGCTAAGTTTACGTGTCTTCTTTCATAACCAAATGTCAATGCAGATACAGTTGGATGAACTTCTTCATCTAAGCCTCAGCTTGGATGCATCACTCAAGCTTTAAAAATGCTTTCAATTAGGACTACACAACCAATCATAGAAAAGCGTATATCACGATTTTATGTTTCCGCGATTAATAATTGCATAATTTGCCGTAATTGAAATTGAAGTGTTTGTTATATTTTAAATGTGACCAATCACAACCTTTGAATGTGCAAGAAGCAGCCATGTGGCCAAAACAAAAGTTAGAATGGAGAAGCAGCAGCTCTGGAGGATCAGAAAGAGAAACCATACAAGACCATCTTCAGAAAAACATAGTGACAGGCACAGTGGAAAAGAATGGACTGGCCCAACGTTTGAGAGGAAAATCCTTCTCCTGAGTCTGAATGTGAAAACACTGTTTTAGTTCCTAGAAGTGGACCATCATCTGTCATTTTGAGATACTTTGGTTTGGATCCATCTCCTGTCATTATGAGGCAGTGCTGTGATTCTCCCATCCTCCAGCTCCTTATCTCTGAGACTCATATCTATATGGCTGTCACATATTTTCCCCATCCATGGGCCCCTGTGACAACAGCAGCAGCAGCAGCTGAGGAGGAGCTGGATATCTGAAGTGGGGAATAGTGTGTGTGTGTGTGTATAGTATATTTATGTATAGTACAATGTGCGGGGTCAGGACAGGTGTGTGTGTGTGTGTGTGCGGTGGGGGGTTGTAGTAGGTAAAGACTGAACCAGCTGCCTGCTTAGGTTTGAAGGGTGAACAAACTGCTGCGGCTCTAGCAAAGCATCGCGCTAAATCCGTAATCCCCGTTTTTAATCCTGTGTGTTGGGTCTTAATACTCCAATCAAGCAGCATAAGGGCACTCAATTGGATTAGAAAAATAACCTACGAGACAGGCAGGCAGGAGTGGAGTGGCCAGGTTCTCTCACCTTGGCAAAGGTGACTGAACATCAGTGAGTTTCCCACCCCATCAGGAGGTGACTGCTTCACCCGGTAGGGGGGAAACGAACAGGCAGGGCTCTACGGTGACATCTTTTCCCCACGGAGCACATATCCGCCGAAACCGAGCACAGGAAAGAAATTTAGGAGCATCATCCGACGATAACTGGAAATGAGCATCTGTACCTTACATCTCAAACTGAACAAAAGAAGATATGCCGAATTTTTGTAGATTTCTGAAGATTGTAGGCCTATCGCAACATTGTGCCATTTATGCTAGCCAATTGTTGAATTGTTATTAGGCAAAAAACACAGCAGTGGGCATATAGTCTAATAGTACGACAAGTTAGGAGCTATTCTATAAAAAGGAACAACAAGTAATGTCATCCACCTTTTTGACAAAAGAAAGAATCTCCGCCCAACAAGAGCTTGACCCATGACCTAGTCCCACATTGTCAAACTACAACTTTGGAAACAGAATTGAATGAGACAGATCAGAACAAACATGACAAGAACAGAATAGAAAAATAAGTGTATCTTCTATACTTTCAAATGCTCTGTGATAAAAACACATGGCATGAAAGCAAACCATGTACCACATGTCTCTTCACAACCTCATGTCCATCAGGCTCTGTTTTTGCAAAGGGGTTGCGGACAGTTTGGACATTAATATATCATGGGGAAGAAGAAGAAGAAGGAGGAGGAGGACTGAAGAACAGCCGCTAGCTGGGTGTTATCCTTTCTCACTTAAACGGGCAATATTAAGATTTGATTTTCTATATTGATAATGATATTTGATCATACAGAAGACACAGTCAAAATTTGAATTCGTTTTTCAGCAGCTAGATTTACAGTTGGCATAGCTGTAAAAACCTCATTCAATATCTTTTTTTTTTTTTTTTACAGCCAGTTTCAGAATATTTCAACAGTTAAAACTCAGTGGGAGGCATGGCTTGGCTTGTGCAGGCTTCCACTGGTCTGACATGTCTGGCTGGGACCAGAGGTTCCCAACTCCTCACATCCTGCTCCCTCGTCTGAGAGCACACACTGGCTGGCTCTCAGCAGCTGCAGCAGCACAGTGTCGCTCAGTCAGGCTGCTACACCGACTGACTGCCAAAGGGCAAACCATTCATGTCACACGAGACATTCGGGTTCTAGCCTCAGCAAACAACTCTTCCCCTTTCAGCGGTAAAGGAACCAGCGGTGGCGACAAGACGTTGCCAGGGAGAAATAGAGGGCACAGTCCCTGGCAACGTAATAGTCTTCTTGCTATTGTGTTTACCTGCCTTACACTTCCCCACTTGTACTTTTGTTATGTTTGGCCTTGCAATGGCACGGTTTAGGATGGCAACCCTTCACTGTCTGGCAACTGCTTAGGTTAGAGGTTAAAGCAGAATTTGTTACAAGTACAGGTTGGAATCCAAATGTGGGTTGCAGCCAGACCCTGTTTCTTTTGGGTCCATGCATAACCAAAGTTGGCTTGTATGGTTTATTTGAGTCATGGGCTGAAAGAACCGCTGGTCCAAAGCAATATAGAGCCAATTCAATGTTTCTACAAAGGCTTGTTTTAACCAACTCTGACAAGTAACACAATTCTGTCAGTCACTAGATGTAAATGTTTGACCAATGGGCTGAGAGTCCTCTTCCCTGATGAATGCATGCACTGGACTGAGTTTCTGTTACCATGGAAACTTGAGATTTAGGGGGAATAGAGGAGATGTAGCTAGGCTTTTTCCAGTCATTAAAACACCCACCTACACATAATGGTGTAGGGTGCGTTTTGAGCATTTCATTATACACAGTATGACTACATTTTTGTTAAAAGACATGAGACAGTAACAGCACCTGCCCGAGTCTGTTTTTTCTCTGATTGCTGTATGAGTAACTGGAGCTGGACTACAGCTAATAACTGTTTGGATTTGGGATTTCAAAGAACGCAGGCAAATGAAACTAAACTGGCACAGGGCTACAAAAGTCTGAAGGTTGTGAAATATAATGATTGCATTCATTAGTGATTTGATTTGAAGGATGACCTCAACACCGTCATCTGGAAAAGTTTAACAGGTTCAAGTCCAAATCCAAAATAGGCTCTCATTTTCTGCCAACATGTCTCATCACGCCATGTCTCTGTAATGTCCAGCTATCACATACCTTCTGCACAACTTACCACAACTAAACACCGACTCCACAGTTTGAGTGTGCGCAGTTATAAACCGACATTATAAATTGCACAATCTCTCTTGATGCCACTATCTGAATTATAACCTACTGCCACAAAAACAAGTTGCACGCACAAGTAGCCTACCTAACCTGCCTGGACAAATCAGTTGGTGCTTACAGCAAGTGCCTAATTTCTGAACAAATATCAAAATAAAATCCACTTACTGAGTGTCTGGATTGTGGAAACATCATGTCAGTTCCTTCTTTGTTGTTTTCCTTCCCAAATACGATGAATGGTGAGCCCCTAGATTATTATTTTTTGCCTTGCGTTGGTCCTTTGTCCAAAGCTAGCTGATGCAAGCTAGCCCAGCCAGAAACACAGGAGCTGACCAGCGATAGCAGGAAGGCTAGCTAACGGCAGCTAGCGACCCCAAAAAATAAACTGAATAGGTGATACACTTTGCAGTCGTTAGCAAGGTAATCAAGTCGGTCTCTTGTCTGGGTGATGCAAGACCGTTCAGTTGTACCTGTCCCGACCCCGTATTTACTGTGTCAGTGAACAGGAAACCACCATCAGTGTTGTTCCTCGCTGGCTAAGCTAATTCTTCAAAAGCTGTCAGTCAAAATGATTCATCGCTGTTGCGAGCTTTCCGCCTGTGTAACGCACTAGCAGTAGCGGTAGCAATGCCAGCTCAACGCATGTAAATTAATAACGTTCTGCACACAGTGGTATTTAGGATGTATGGTTTCTTTCTTCGCCGTGGTGATAACGTTACTTGACAGTTCGCAGCTCGCTTTCTTCAGCCAGCTACAACTAGATCAAAAAACACACGCAAAGCTTCAGATGAACAAGCAAAAAAAACAGCCTGATTCTCAAAAATAACAAAATGTCTCCGGATTCGTTTCACTTGAATACCGTTTCTTCAAACAACAACAAATAACGACTCGCGCGAGTAAAAGAAAAAAAGTGCCTAAGCACCAATTCAGTGTTATAAAATGGAAAATTAACTTGGACCTGCAATCATCCCAGCCTTGACTCAAATTGAACAGCTATCCCTCATAAAGAGGAGTCCCAGAGAAACAGTGTGGATTTGTCAGTGGTGGTGAAGCTGGGAAATCATTCCATTCCTGGAGCTAGGCGCGACGCTGCGAAACGCCCCACATAGAAACACACCACACAGATGTGCGAGGTGCTGGGCAGATCTACACACTGTGATTCTACCTCAGTTTCAGGCTGATGTCTGAGCATCGAGCGCCTCTTGTGGAGAGGTTGGCTCATTGGAAATGTAATCTATGGCTGCCAGTGGTTCACTGTTCCCAATATGCGGAGCCGGCCCCAGGCTTTTGGTGGCCAGAAACAAGGTTGTGTTTGTAGCCCCAAACCTCTCCAACTTTAACCACTAGAGTACTCCCACCACACGGTAATAATTTCATCATGTGGCCCTTTTTAGCGGTAAACAACAGCATACAATGTTTATGCCATGGGCCAGCTCTGTCAACATGATTTGCAAGACCTGCGTCAAAGGGTTGAATTAACTCATCAGTTCCAATTCAACTAAGGTATTGGAAATTAATAAAAACAAAATAAAACTACAGGAATTGGAATTGTATTGGATTTTCAGGAAGTTGAATTAAATTCAATGAAATTCTGGGAAATGCAGTGTTTTTGTTTTTTTCTTACCACATATCTGATATTACACATAATATTATAGCCTACAGTATATTATCAATACTAAATATCATAAGGTGGCATTTGATGCATAACATGTATTCATAATACATACATTATGATTGAATGTATTTGATTTGTTTAACTGTCTTATTTGATTCATGTTTGATTTAGAATGTTTAGCAAATCAAGACAAACTCTTTTAGAAGGGGAATTTAATGGAATTCAATTCTGTTTCCTGTCATTCCAATTCTGTTTCCTTAGAGCTGGGTGACATTCCAATTCCAACTCCAGCAATTGAATTGGAATTCACCATGTATTCTCAATTCAATTCATGAATGGCCCCAACCCTGCTGTGGGTGTGGCTTGACGTCTGTCATTACAATTACAATTAAAACATTTAGCTGATGCATGAAAATCTTCAGCTAAATTTTCCCGCTGGAGAGGAAATATGCAATGATGCAATAAGACAGAGTATAGGAACAGATTTTATTCCAATTTAAAACAGATAATTCTTTAAAGGAGAAGGCTATGAAAATCATTTTCATGTTCGAATGAGGTTCAGGCAACAGTGGTTGAAATGAAACATACAAAAGAGAAATATGGCTAAAATACTGTAAATCAATAACCATTAGGACCCTTTTCAGGAGGGTGTTGCATGAATACAGCATCTCACCCACCCACTCCCTCCCCACCCCGACAAACACATGCAATTAAAATGACATTTCTTTTAAAAACAGCAGTTCATCATTAATCTTAAATATAGAATAAAATTGTCCTTTTTCATTATTTAATCACATACTTAGTGTTTATTTGTTTTAAAAACTGGACCATGAAATTCATAGGCCCTCTTTATGATTTTTCACAACATTGGCACTTGTTAAGAGTCTGGCTCTACAAAGAAAGGGGATTGGCACACTCATTGTACATAATTTACATTTGGTATACTTAAAAAAAGAAAAAGAAAATCAAACAAAAATACATTACTTTCAATTTATACACCACTACACAAAGTTCATTTTACCTCTTATCTTTTAAAAAAAGTCTATCATATTAAGTGGTCCTAAATACAGGTGTTTAGGTATGTGTCAACCTTACAAAAGAAACAAAAAAAGATGCAAAGATAGCTTTTAATATCACTATGTGTCCATCCCTCTCATCAGAATGGATCTCAAGCATAAGCATTAACCATCAATAGTGTACACGCACACACACACACACCTCAGAGTACCAACGAGCGTGCTTGAATGAACATTTAAGTTGCATGAATGCAGGCAGTCCCATTGCAGCGGTGCGGTTTCAGTGCATCGACCCAGGGAAAGGAGAAGATTACACAGTCCAATCAAGTAAGGGGGGAAAAAAAGAGTGGAGAACGGCTGACATGTGAATACATACCATAATACATACCATATTCATTCACTCTCTATTATACCCATCCAAATAATATAACGGCCGTTTCAGTACCTTCACTTGGCAAGTGTTTCAATAAATACAGTAAAACTGAAGCTTTACAAACAAGCTTCGTTTGGAAAAAGGAACCACAATGCAAAAGTGGATTAATGCAACTTGCAAAATAAGACATTATATCACAGAGACCTGGGTCAAGTTATTATATTAATTGATTTCTTGATATAATTTCTGTTGCTGATTGATTTTGCATGGCACACCGGAATGAATTGGATTGTCCTTTAAGTACAACCCTCCAAATTGCTTTCCACACAGACTAAAGCAAACACAAATTAATTGAAAGGATTTCAAATAACTGACCCAGGTCTGCTGTTGGCTCTGATCACTGGTAGTGTATCCATCTGACAATTTCTGCTGTGTTGGTTCCGGTGCCGACAGCGCTTCTCCTCTGAAGCTCAGTTAGCGAGCTAACCAGACAAGGCATGAAACCCACGTATTGTCAACAGGTCATAGTGTGGTGAAAACTGATCCAACAGGATTCTTAGAGTATGCATACACTGGATCCAATGAAAACTTTGGCAGCATGTTCATGTCACATCATACCACCAACATGCTCCCTGGAACGGGCACCTTCATTCAGGTCGCCATCCTCATAGCAGCCTTTACAACTCCATTCACTGGACTATGAGTCATCTACACCAGAATGAGATGCTTTGTGACCTTAAGGTAAGGGGAGTCACTTGCTGAGGATCACGACTTTTAGAATCCCTGTGTCAAATCTGTAGAGCTGAAACCGTTCCTAAGATGGTTAAACCACAGGTCAGAAAGGGGAATGGAGTGTGCTTCTTGATAGCCAAGCTGCATCAACATATAGCTGCTGAGACCATTACAAAAACAAGCTGCCAAGTTGGTTGAGAATTATAATACCGCAACAGACATCATCATGTTATCCCAGCCTTGAGGCAGAACGCTGTACTCCTGACAACAACTTGCCAAACTCAGCTACAGGCTGTCAATTAGTTCATTCATCTACACCACTAGAGCACGTCTAATCAGGATTTCAAACTGGAAAGTCTGCTGACTTGTGGTGCCTGGAGAATAGTTAGCATTCGTTTTGTTCTATGGGGTGTGTGAAGTACCGGCCTGTCCGTGGGAGGAACTGGCCGAGAAAAGGCTTTTAATTGTTGGGTGAAGCACCAGAGATTAACCCTTTACCAATACAAGCTGCCAACCAAACAACATCACAGCCAATGTAAACTTGGCTCGACAAAGACCAGACTTTACGACACCTCCAAAGTTGTTTCAACTCTTGAAAACAATGTGGCACTTTATTAACAGAAATATGCAATATGTCCCTCCTTCATTAAGCGTTTCAGAATGCACAAAGAAAACGTGCAAAGGTTCATGTGTTTACTTTGTAATGGAGGGAGATGGATCTTTCATCAAAGATAACTACACAAAGTACACATCCGCCCAAAAAGGTGCTAAGAATACTTAGACTGGGTGACTCAAGTCATGGGTAAATAATCCTTTGTCTGCCGACTCAATATACATTGTAAACACACATTCCTCTAACACTGAGCAGATCACACTGCCTTCCTGTAGAAAAATCACAAGCAAACCTGCCTTCATACCTTTTGACACCAAGATAAAACATGCAGAATAGGTTTCTAAGGATTTTTAAGAATTCCTTTGATGTTTAATCTGACCCTGCCAGCTCTTTCAATGTGCACCGATAAGTCCTCCAGTACCAAATATCTTTCATCTGACCCCAACACTGGCAATGCCAAAGTCAAACATGGAAACACTACCAACGAGGAGACAGGTCAAACACATGCATACACACAGAGTGGACAATATAATAAAACCAAGATGGGCACGTCATTCATGAGAGGAGCAAAAGGACAGCTAAGTGGTGGCAGCTAGTGACGCTGAAGATGTTCTATGGCACCTTGGGATATCCCACTCCTTTGACTTTTAGCCATTCTCCTCCTCTAAAGGCAAACAGATAGGTCAGAGTGAACTAACAAGCCAAACAGCCACTTGAAATCCCTCAGGAATGTCATAGGCATCTGTGGACTGCTGCATTCCTCCTTCACTGAACCTGCGGCCATCGCCCTCAACAGGATGCCAACACACTCCCACCCACCTCCTTTCCCTGATTCATGGCCCCCCTCCTTAATTAATTGCACCTTTTGCTCTATGCCATCCATAGAGTCCTTTCATTCTGTCAACGTTGCTAGTAGTAGCCCTTGTGATGAAAAAGTTATGAAAACTTACCTGAATTACATTGTGAAGACAAAAATAGCCATCTATCAACATAACTGTCAGCTTTATGGAATATTTTAAGTACTATCAGGCAAGAGACAAGATATGGGATTGGAACCAATAGCCAACAGATATCCTTACAAATTACAAAAATGCAAGCGTCCTTGAACGGTAAATATTCAACCACTGATTTTTTTTTTTTTTTTTGTATGTTTTCATTTTCCTATTTGCATAAAGCGCAAACCTGAAATGGAAACAAAGTTTTCCATTTTCAAGCATTTCAGAACAGAATTGCAACAACTAAATATATGAAGTATCATTATAAAGATAGAACACTTGTCCATAAAATAGTTTTGATATTTTACAGCAGTATAAAATCTCTTCCCATCTCCCAGTTGGAAACACTTCTAGCTGAAACCAGGGAGAAAGAGTCTCTCATGTTATCAACAATATGTAGATCTGGTCCATAAATTAGACATACAAAAAAGAACTATTTACTCTCTTGCTATCTATTACAGTTAATCAAATGTTGGCCGAATAATATGGAAAAATAAAGTTGATTACAGAGAGAAGCCATTTGGATGATGAAGACCAACTTGTGACTTAAGTTAACTGGCAGCACAAAAGCTTTATTTCAACTACAACTAACTATTGCTCTGTACTATTCTGGTTTTGTCATCCACACATTGTGCACAGGAAGGTTTTTCTCACCATCAAAACAAAGGGAAAAAAAAAAATATATATCACAGTACTAATACATTTGTGATTCCGACAACTGTCCAGAAAAAAAGAATGGCACACAAACGGAGTTGTTATGCCGCAATTAATGAACCAACATCTTCAAAGTATCTGAGAAAACTCACATTTAAATTATTTTGGCCGTTAGGTGATCACCCTACTCCCAAATTGGTTTTGTTCATATCTGAACCATTTAAGGGATGAGCTGGATACTGGCAACTTATTTATATTTACAGACAAAAAATACTTGTTTAGATTTGGCAAAGTGATACAGAATTACAAGGACAACAAATATCAAAAGATGTATGTAAATAGTGCTGCCTCTCATTCATTCTTTTGTTTCAATGTATATATATATTAACATTTGGAAATGACGGGCAGTGGATAAGGAACATAGTGTAAAAACCTTACTGGTTCTGAAAGGTTCCACCCCTCTCGAGAGAAACTTTCGTTGCTAAACCTTCAGAGAGCGGTAGCAGTAATAATATCAATAACTAAACATCGCTGAAAATATTTTTAAGTCTACACAGAGTACATGAAGTCATCTCTTTCTAGCCCTCACTCTGTGTGAGCAGCACGCAAACTTCATTTACATTCAACAGAGCAAGTGGAGTCCTGATTTGGGGCAGATGTGTGCAAGAGGGAAAAAAAACAAAACAAAACAAAAAAAACACTCATACACACACACTTCACACACACACAAGACCCAGGGGAATCAAGTACCTCACTGCACCTCAGCACCACCTGATTATATATTCCTATCATCATAATAGTTACCCACAACCCATTGCAGATGGGCAGAGTCCAAGGTCTAGAGCCCAGCCTAAAGCCCAGTGCTGTAGTGTGTAGAGCATGCAAGGGGTAGAGAAGGAGAAAGGGAGAGAGCCCTTTGCCCCGTAAAAAGCTTCCTCTACCCACACCCAAACCACCGAAACCAGACGAGGCCCTCTACCCACCTCCAACACACACGCACTGGTGATAATGTAGTGTAGGGAAAGCAAAGGTCTGAGCCATGCGTAGGGCCGAATGAGGAGCGAGAGAAGCCCCGGAGCAGATAATGAGCCAACAGAGGGGCAAGGGCCAACTGTGGCCAGAGAGGGCAGGAGGGAAGGGAGAGTGTTATATGTGAGAGTGCAAGTGTGTGTGCAAGAGGAGGAATGATTAGATCTGTAAAAAACACAAAACCTTTCTTAAAAAAAATGGGCAAACCAACAACCAAGCAGCTAGGTGGAAAACAGGGATAGAACGTGGATAGTTAGTCCGGCGAAGTATCAAGCAATGCTCATCTGTTTGAGCTGTTATGTGTTTGATGCAGTTGTAGTGGGTATGTTTGTTTATGCGATTGGACTCTGCACTGTACGTGGGGCTGCAGGTGTCTTTCTCTCTCTCTCTCTCTCTCTCTCTCTCTTCTCCATTTCTCCATCACTCCGTTCCTCTTTCACACCAGGTTGTATTCTTTGAGGTTGAGCTGCAGGATGGTGTCTTTGACGGCGGCGAAGACGAAGCGGATGTTCTCTGTGTCGGTGGCGCAGGTGAAATGGGAGTAGATGATCTTGTCACTGTCTGGGTTCAAGTCCACAAACATCTTCAAGATGAACTCCCGGCCTGCTTGGGCGTCCCGCTGGGGACCTGGGAGAAAGACAGACCAGAATGTTGTAGCATTTTTCTATGTGGGATAAAATATATCAGCACACTGAAGCACTTTGCACTCGACTGTGAGTTTGTATTGTGTTGTAGTTCAGTATTTCTACCATAAGGTGTCACTCTACAACCACAAATACAACAGTGTAAGGTATCTAAATGAAGTTGAAATAGTAGGGTAAAAAAGAAAAAGAAAATCTCTTCTTGTGTGCAGAGCAGGACACTGACTTTTGTCCATCAGCTACAGTGGCTGGCGGTTTATAAAATTCAGCCATTTTCACTGGTATGAAAGTATATAAATAATAATTAATAATTTGATTTTTGGAATGATAAAGGACCTTTAAAGTGGCTGATAGACTATATAAGCTCACCAGCCACTGCCTAAATTTTCCATTTGTCTGATGTTAATTTCCCACCTCTGTGTGTATGAGATTGTTTTTGTTAATGTTCTAATGTTCTAATCTACATTCAAGGATTTACTCATTTGCATCCAGTTCAGCGCTAAGCCTCAGCAGACAGCACGGTCTTAGGCTGCACATCCATTTAGAGATAGGTGGACTATATGAAATGTCTAAAGCTGCCAGGACGTTTAATAAAGAAGAAAAAAAAACAAATCACCATCAAACTCTGGGAAGTAGTCGACCAGGTGAGAGTACATGATCTTCTCCTCCAGCAGGTCCTTCTTGTTGAGGAACAGGATGACAGAGGAGTTTTGGAACCAGGGATATGTAATGATGGTCCTGAACAGAGCTTTACTCTCCTCCATACGGTTCTAACACAGAGAGAGAGAGAGAGAGAGAGAGAGAGAGAGAGAGAGAGAGAGAGAGAGAGAGAGAGAGAGAGAGAGAGAGAGAGAGAGAGAGAGAGAGAATGAGGAAAAGAAAGAGTATAAATCTTGGCGGTCGAGGGCAGATCAGACTAAACGACTGGTCTTGAGTAAATGCTTGCTGTGCTGTCGGGAAGCTGTGCAAACTAGGCAGCGGGGGGAAAATGGTGCGTCACACACATGAAGATGAGGGATCACACGCTACCTGATTTTGTCATTCTAAAACATTTCCCCATTTGTCCAGAAGTGTAAATACAATTTCAAAGTAGGTGTTCTATTGTTTCTTGCCTTATGGTACAGAAGCTAGTTTACGTTTACATTACAAATGTATTTTGAAGTAATATTATTACAAGGCTAACATTGGAGAAGAATTTTGTATGAGATTTCTTTCATATAATTGCATACGTACATGGATTGATCTAGCCACGTTACCACTTTATATGAGATTTATCCCTCCGAATAACATTGTATAGCAACTTATCAAGAGTGGAACAAGTTGAGTTGGGAAAATACTGATGTAAACTATCTATATGAGCTGGAGCTATCGTTGTGAAAAGTGACTTCTCTTCTGGTTCATTCTCTTTTCTTCCCCCTTGAGCTAAACTCCCATTGGCTGTTGCCAGGATCACTCTCAGATTTCAGTCTTGGCGAGTCTTGTACGGCTTTACGCTACATGACAAAATCTAACACGTTTGAAAAAATCTTGTCAGGCTCTGACTGGTCTGGAGGGCCAAAGTCTCCAGTCTTGAGCCTGTTCACACAACAGATTAATCTGCACCAACGTTCGGGCCAGAGTCATTAGAAATTAATCAGAGTTGTGTGCCTTAAAAACAAATACCGGGGGGAAAAAAATGAAATCATATCCTTTCCACCTGTGTGTTCATTATTGTACCATACTTGAGTAGGCCCAGCACAGATACAGCACAGTATATGCAGTTAAAAAACTGAGACAGGATAAGCATCGACCCAGACAGACTGTTCTCCATGAAGCTGAACTGATGTACAGCAGATATAGTGATCCAAGCTGGCAGCTGGGCCTAGTTTATGAAACGTTGCCGTCATATGACTAAGTCAGAGAGAGGGTTTGTTGTTGGGAGAGGAGCAGAGGGCATGCAGGGGCTGATCACATTAGCTATAATTCTATCTGTACAGTCAAGAGGGGACTGGGCCAACGAAATGGACAAACAAAACATCTGTGGGGTAAAAAGATAGAGGCCCTTACACTAAAGTATGTTGCGAGGAGGATATCAATATCATTACTGTATGTGTGTGTGTGTGACCCCAATGACATAATGTTCTTACCCACCCCTTTTCTCTAATCTGGGCAAATTTTTGATGTAGACATGATAAACAGTAGTTCAATAGCACAAGGGATAGTTACATTAGATTATGTGAATTACAAAATGTTAAGTCTCTCATTTTCACTGTTCAGTAGTAGTTGCTGTTGAGCCACTGATTGAAAATTACTGATTGAAACTATTCTCTAACAAACTGAAAAATACAGGATTGAGTAGATGTCAGCAAAACACTAAAGAGGAATTAGTACTACAGCGTAAAATTACTCACAATGCGATGTGATGACAATGGTAAAAATCACAGAAAACATGTAGTATGATAAAATTGCTTGCTACAGCAGAGTTAGCATACTGTTAGGGGTACAGCAAGTGTGTCTGTCTGTGCCTCTGTCTCACCTCGTTGTCTGACTCCACCAGGACTTGGTCGTACTCGCTGAGCGCCACCAGGAACATGATGGAGGTGACGTTCTCAAAGCAGTGGATCCACTTCCTCCTCTCTGACCTCTGACCCCCCACATCCACCATCCTGATTGGACCAAGATGGGATGGAGGGAAGAACATTGTTTCGTTAATTAACCTTAGCATCAACGGCAAATAGATATGCATACGTTTGGATTATTATCTTTTTTTTTTTATCCTCCTGACCATCATGGGGGTCAAACAAATCAAACAATTCACAATACAGTGGTTCCAAATCAATGAAGGACTAAATCTTATTATGACTGAAACATCAGAGAAGAATCCCTAGTGTGACTCCGGCTGAGGACAAGCCGCTCTGGGTCACATCAGGACAGGGATCAAATGGAGAATTCATAAGCAGAATAAGATTTCTGTCCTTCTGATTTCAAGTAGAACAATTGTCAGTGCAAAGAGGCATTCACCTTGCAAAAGCAGCTGAATAGTTCATTTTCAATTATACTAAGCTCTGTCTCCAGAAGCAGCCATTATCAGTATATTACAAGTGCAGTGTGGTCTGATTCAGTTACAAGACCACATTTAAATGTTTGCTAAGTAACAGAGAGTCTAGTGTAGTTCAAGTCAAACGCCCCTTATGCACCGACCAGAGAAACAGAAAAAAAAAACATATGAGCCCAGACTCTGCAGCTTGAATCACAGAGAGGACAGAGCAAAGCTTCCCTACCCAAGTTGAACCAAACACAGCGAAGAAACATAAAGAATAAGGAAGTAAATTTGTGAAAAGAGTGCCATCCTTCTCTCCATTCTCAAATAAGCGGATGCAGGTGTGCAATGTATTCCCCTGCTCGGAAGCACCTATATAGTAACGACTGTGAGGAACACGAGGAGCAGCAGACAGAAGGCAAGGAGAGGACAAGGGCAACGGATGGAGGAGAAAAAGAAGGGAATGGGAGAAGGAGAAGGAGAAAAGGAATACAAATAGAAGCAGGGAGGGGAAAAAAAAGAAGTTGGAGGGCGGGAAGAGAAATGGGAAAAGAGGACGTATTGTCCATGGGCATGGTATGTGGGTTCTGATTCTGGGATAGGACAGGAAACAGTATGGACTCTTAAATGGACCATTTTTCTGTTTACTCTCTTTACTTGTCTGGTCGGTTACAATGTCCAACCTTTTTGTTTGGATGTTATTTTTCTTTTAATTAAAAAATAGAAAGGAAAGGGAAAATGAAGAGAAGCAGAGCAGAGGAATGAAGAGACTGATGAAGCTAATGCAGTGAAAGTGAATGAGTGTAGGAGAGGAGCAGAGAGGGTCGAGGTCACTTCTTTTGATCCGTCCATTTCGCCTGCCATGATTCTTCCTCATAGATTAGGCAACTAAACAGACACGGTGATTACCAATTCAGAGAATGAATGAGACGCAGTCTGTAACCAACACTGACTGCACTAATCGGTTAAATCACTTCTATATTAGATTTCCCTTAATACCCAATATCGTCCGACTGCTACACAGTGAAACTCGGATCGCTCATCATAAAGGTGAACTGAGCCAGTGAGTCTGCCAGGAGGAGGGAGGGCATTGATAAATGGGGTCCTCCAGGAGAGCCTGCCTAAAATAAAACTCCTTCAAATCAGACGACCTCCTTTTTTTCCTCTAGCAAGGATGAGTGACCTACTTAGCACGATAAGCTCTCCTATGCTGGATGAGCCCAGTGAAATGACATTTTCTATGACTTCAAAAGCCAATTAAAAGAGAGGGAAGCAAGCCTAATTGAGATGTTTGTCTATGAAAGGACGCCTTGTTGCAGCTACTGCCCTGTCAACTGCAAGCAGAAGCGGTACACTCCCACATGTGCCTGTTAGTATATGTTAGTTGGGGGCTGGGAAACTTCTCAACCTGCATAAAGTCTCCTCCAAATCCAACTACAGCCTATTTTGCATATTAATTCACACTGTCTGAAGAAGATCGCGAGTTCTCTAAATCACGATATCAGAAACCTCAATAATCATGCTCTTCTTCCAATAAAACCTCCCCTGTATACATATCTCACATTCATAACTGTTCCATGTTTTTATTTTCAGTCTCCAATACAAACAGATGTCCTCAGAGCATGCAGTGATTCACCAGCAGCTGAGCTGAGCGGAGCAGAGCCTATCGGCTAGCTGCAGCAGCAGTGCTGGGAACCTCTTCAGTGCAACCTCATTGCTAGCAGAGTTATTTCTAGCCCTGCCAAGCGTAGGAGGGGGCTGACATGATGGCTTCCTATCGATTTGCACTCTTTTGTAATCGCTCTTGTTCCCTGGCTCCATCTCTATCTCCTCATCTTCTCTCTTTCCACAGGAGAAGGAGGAAGAGAGGCTGCTCTGCGCACTGGTGGCGAGTCCTCAGCCTCTCTCTGTGCCAAGTCCTAGAGGCGATCTCTCTCTAGGCTACACACAGAAACCTAGCAAGGACTATGACTACGGTTATGTCACAAAATATTGCCTTTTCTGTGCATTGCAATATCCAGTCATGCACACTTCTTAGATTGCAGCTAGGGAATCATCATGAAGCCCAATTCTTTCCTGAGTAATGCCACAGCAAACACACAACTTTCTTTTCACAGTTATTCATCGCTCTAAGCCCAATTTATCATACTAACTTAGAGGTAGTAGAGAACTAATAAAAAAAGAATCACACTGAATGTAAATGATTGTATGACTGGGGTAGTATTCAAACATTGGGTTTCAAATGAACACATAGGGATATAAATCAAGCTGTAGGTGACACTTGGACATGTTAACTTTGATTTCAAGAGATGGTAACATGATCCATCACACCAACATAGAGGCGGCCATCTGGATTTTTATATGAACACAGAACACTAGTAGGGTGCACAAACTGGGAAGGGAGTTAGTCAAAGTAGTGTAGTTCATCTTCTACCTGAAAATGATGCTTTGCAAGTCGAAAGGGTACTCTATGATCCCAGTGGTTGGGATTCGAACCCTAAGCACATCCTGTTGGGTTGGTAGATAGGACGATTCAGCAATACGATCCAGATCACTTAGATAGCTAGAGACAGGAAGGACAACAAAAGACAGAGAGAGGGAGAAGGAGAGAGAAAGTGAAGCATGACAGCAGATATACCCCCTCCAAAAGCAAGTGGATCAGTCCAGAAGTAACCAGAGAAAACCATTCCTAAGAGTTATGAGGGGGTTGGGTGACATTTCATAGCCCCCCCAATTGTCTCTCAGAAACTTGGTATCATCCTTGATGGCAGCTCCCAAAGACAATTCTCAATTTTTGTCCTCTGTTCTCCATCAAAGCACCCACAATAAAGGTTTGTAAATTCAAGGGAGGCAAAAACTTTTAGCTTGGCTTTAAAATTTGCACTCAATGACCCAAGAAATTACACTACCAGTCAAAAGTTTGGACACACACATTTTTCTTTATTTTTACTATTATTCACATTTTAGAATAATAATAAAGACATCAAAACTATGAAATGACACAAATGGAATTATGCAGTTACCAAAAAAAGTGTTAAACAAATCAAAACTAGCTGCCCTTTGCCTTGATGGAAAGGCAAAGGCTTTGGAAATAAATTCATACATAGGCATCAACTTCTCTATTTATATTTGTCTAAAAAACAAATTTCAAGCATTTAAGCATAAGCCTTTAGATCAAAATGGCTTTAAGAGAATCAAAAACATAGTACATTCAATCAGGTGTGTCCAAACGTTTGACTGGTAGTGTATATCTGCCTGGGTAAAATAAGTCCTTTTCTAGCTAGTGCTCACAGGCGGGTTGGGGCCTACTCTTGAGGCCGGTCTTAAGAGAGTGTGCCATCACGGATGTGTTAAAGCGCTGTGCCGAGTCGGGCTGTGCAGCAGTGGGTGGATGGAGATAGCGGCATCGACGGCTTCTAACTGGCTGACCGACTCCCATGCAGCCGGCCAACCAGCGACATCAGCGGCAGCACTTGACACCAGTACCTGAAGATAATATTCTCCAGGTCAAATGGGTACTCAATGATGCCAGTGGTGGGCACTCGAACCCGCAGCACGTCCTGCTGAGTGGGCACGTACCCTGGTGACGCTATTCGCTCTAAATCACTAAGGTAACTGTGGAATGAAGGGGGAGGGAACACATGACAAAGGGACACACACACACACACACACACACACGCGTACGTATGCAAACCATGCAATCTGACTAGTATGAGTTCACATGCGCATGAATACATACACAAAAACAGGTACATGGACAATCGCTTTCTGTCACACACCCACACGCTTTCAAAATGCTCAGACAAATGTAGATGTGCAAACTTACATCTGTAGCCAGCAGTAGCTCATACAAATTCACTACATACACAAATAATCTTCACACATAAATAACCTTTGATATCGTCTCAAAGCTCAACTTTTTAAGCAGCCACATTAGTCTGAGCTGGATTAATGAGAGGTGGAATTAGCCCTGATATTATTAGCAGTCGTTTATAAAACTGTCTCCATTTCCTCCTATTCCCCGACTCCCCCCTTCTGCCTGCTCCTCTTCCCCTTCTCTGTCTTGGCTTTGGGCGAGTGTATATTAACACCGGCAGCACACTGCCAAAACATTTGAAACTACGCTTCCTCATCTGTGTACAGGAACTGAATAACCAGTCACCCCAGTATGTGCACAGGTTGCAGACGTACTATTTGGTTGAGTCGGAGAGCTGGTACTCTCTCCTGCGATCGTAGGCCTCCTGGATGCCAGGGTCGGCCCACAGCATCTTTATTGCACCGATGTAGGGCTGATCGAACGATGACACCTTCTCCACGTCCACCTCGCGCACCAGCAGGGCGTGATTCTGGGAGAGGAGTAAGAGGAAAGGTCAATGTTGAAGTGCAAACAGGAACAATGTAATGCTGGCTTGTATGAAGACAACACTAAATTAAAATAAAATGTAAGAACAGCAAAGTTTTGACAGTGGTATGTCAGTGCAGTAGCTGTAGATTTTATGCTAATAATGAAATTCACGAGTGATGGCTTGTAAATAAAAAAGCATCTCCAAATCTGGAGGTGTGGGCCCTCGTGTGTTTTTACTACGTACTGGAGGGGAGAAAGGGGAAAAGTGGTTGAGCTGGGATGATAGTGATTCTTCATTAGGGTGAATGACTTTTTAAGGTAAAGTGATTGTCCTGTATTGTAATGGTTATCTTCACAACCTTCTGCAGCGCTTTACCCATTGTTGTATATACGCCGATATACTGTATATACTATGTAGCAGGGATAGAACGAGTACTCGAGTAGAAGAACTGTTGCTGAAAAATGCCCAACCCCAATATTCAACATTTCTACACTGATGTTTGTTTTGATACTATCTATCCACCAAGCTTGGCAGCCTAGCAAACTAGCTAGACAACAACCAGGCAAACACAAACCAATAATACTGTAGCCGGAAGGATGGCGTTTGGGCTAATGTTAATGAAGCTACTGTTGTGGAAAACGTTTGAGCATTTAATGTTAACTTACAGTTAATGTTAACTTACAGTTAATGTCACCTCCACATGCAGATTTGATGCAGATGCATTTTACAGTTTACCAGTTTCAGGTGTAACGCTTATGGAGAAACTACAGAAGTGTACTCTGTAATGGATGTATTTTAAAATGCAGCAAAGTACAATAATTCAATCAAAACATACTTAAGTAAAAGTAAAATTACCAACTTCAAAAAGTACACAAAAAAGCTACTGAATTACTGTAAGCAAAGTAAATGTAATTTGTACATCCATCCTTGCTAAAGTTGCTATATAGTATGTGAACTGTTTAAAAAAAAAAAAGAAGAAGCTATAAATGGCAAGCAGACACTGCATCCAACAGTCTCTTTGCTCTGTATCTCAAGCCAAGTAAGGTGAAGATTAAGGTAAATAACCTTGGCTCTTTCTGTTGACTGAACTCTCAATATACTTTTCCAGATCCAAATGTTGTCAGTCAAGTTCAGTTATGGTGACAAGTTACCACCAGGCCGGTCACAGAAGATTGGAGAAGAGCAATCCATTTTATTTTACATCTTAGTTTACTGCCAGTTTTATGGTCTGTTTGAATATGGTTTGCATTGGGTGAAGTGGACATATGAGCTTGGGAGTGAACAATCAAGCACAGAGATTGCATGGCCAAGCTGACAACAGCAGCCAGGCAGTTCATAGGAGAGTGGAGGAGAATTCAGGAAAAGGAAGAGAGAGTGGCCTGTTGTTTCGATGAGGTCGCTTGTTTAGACTTAAAGCTATATCTCATTTGTTGTGTCGAAGTATCCTTGAGCAAGACACTGAACTTCTACCTACTCACTCACAAGGATAAGCATGTCAGCTAAATGCCTAAAAGGAAATGTCATTCACATGCAGGTTGCAACTGATTTATCTAACCATGCAACCATGCAGGGGGACATGCAAGTGGGGTACACACTTGTCTCTGGCACGTAGATTCCCACCAAACTACATATTTAGCATTGGTGAGCCAAATACATTACAAATTTGTGTTACCCGCTGTCAAGAATTAAGAATTTGAATGAATTATACCTGAAGTACCTGGATGTCGCTATCCATATCTATAGCACACACTGCAAGACAATTTTCTGTCCAAATATTTTGTTGGGAGTATCTGACATTGCACACCTTGTTCTGTTCGTACTTGTACTGGATCTTGAGGGTCTCGGTGGCACGGATCATGGCCTGCATGGAGGTGAAGATGTTCTGGTAGACCAGCTTGGTGAAGCCCCTCTTATCTTCATCTGTGTAGCCCGTCCCATGAATTATCCTCATCTGCTTGATGAAGGTGCTCTTGCCACTCTCTCCAGTACCTGAGAGGAGAAACAGTGGAGATACTGGGGGTTAGCCAACAACTGAAAAAAGGTCATAATTAGGGCTAAACGATACTGACGGATTATCACGTCACAACATTTCCTCTTGCTGACATTCTAATGATATATGACAGTCTTCTTTTACCCACAACACGATATTGCACTGACAAACTGAAACCAAATGTTCATATTCTTATTTACATTTTAATGCTATGAGTCAAATAACTTTGTTTTCTAAGTTATCAAATTGAGGGCCAGTATCATGATTACATGCTGGGAAGAATAATATAGTTTAAAGCTAAGTGAAGTGGAATAAATCTTTATCATCCGAGGGGCAAAGTTACCAGCAGTCAAACTCGAAAGACACACAAAAACACAAAATTAATAATCGGTCTCTTGGTTAATGCTACAAATGAACTGTAGTACAAATAAAACACAACAGTGATGAATTCAAACTTTTGTTTGAAAACTGGTCAATACCACAGAACCCTGAGACAAGCTGCAATCGATTCACTCTTGTCTAAAAGGGCAACAAATCAATCAGCAAAATTCAATCTGCAGCACCGTTTAGTCCCTTAACTCCTCTGCAACTGTACTTTCACAGGTTACCGTGGAATCATCCACAGAGTTTCTGTTCCTCTGACAAGAGCAAAATGAGCAGCAGAATCATGAAAAAGGTTAAAACAGGTTGCTACCAGTGGGCACCAAGCTGTCCTCACCAGAATAATCCTGCAAGTCATCCAGGCATAACTCTGCCTCGGTCAAATGCAACATTTTTATACAACTCCTATCTCTGTCGTAATTAATTGGTCTGTCTTTACAACAGGGTCTACTGTGTCTGTCTACCTAAACCTTGGTGCTGGTCTACAGGCCTGCGAAGGGATCCGCACCGCCACACCTCCAGGTGACAGTACAGACCTACATCCCAACCCATGCTCTGCAATTTGCTACTACTAACTGCTGAGCTCTTCCTTCACTGCACTGGCCGGGTCATCGCTGCAGCTGGTCTCACCTCTCCTCCCTCCTGGTCCCCTTATGATGGAACGCTTTCCAGTCAAAACAGCAGCATCACTTTGCATCTTCTGTCATACGCTTAAAGATCATCTACTCAACCCCATGAAAAAAATCTGTTCTACCATTCTCCTTAGATGTTATTTTATTTCTTTTCCTAGCACTTCTTGCATACATGGCTATTAGGTAGTCATAAGAATATTGTTAGGGCACTATGGCCTTGCACTGCTTAATGTTTTTGCTTAATGTGATTTGTAATTTTGGTGATCTAGGACTTAAAGCTTTACATAACTCCATGTAATTTACTCTGGATAAGAGTGTCAACTAAATGCCTAAAATGTAAAATATAAATGTTTGGGACTAACCATGATGATGTCAAAGAAAACACAGAAAGAGAGTCAAAAGGAATTGCAAACCTTGGAAACATTTGCAATTCTGTTTGTAGTGGATGAATCAGGGTCCGTAATGTGTAAAATCAATGAACATTTTCCTTTATCCACTGACTTGATGCATATTTATGATTAGCATGTTTTGGTGCAACGACGGACTTGACAGACAGACTGATTAGAGCCAAGTTTGACCTGTAAGTCCGCCCCTGGGAATAAATATTATGCAGAGCAACCTTGCATCCCCACCTGGCAACCACAAGTCAAACATCTCACCCCTTGTCATCTTGGTTCTAGTGTTCTGAGAGCGTCCATTACACTGCTTTGGCCCTGGTTACTGCAAAAGAGGCCTGACTGACAGCCTGGGTAAGTGGAGCAGCCCAGAGCGACCACATTAGGGCTGTACGGCTCACCTCAGCTCAACAAAGAGCGGGGTAAACTGAGTTCAGTTCTACAATTTGGAATCACAGAGACCATGCAAGTGCACACACACAGAAAGACTAAGTCATACAGAAAGAAACTTGTTGGCACATGCAGAGAGAGAAACTGGCAGAATCAGACAGAAAACCCTATATATCCCTCTCAGTAACTGTCCCAGAGGAGCTTCCACAGCAGCTTCTGTATCTTTATATGGACATATTCTGTGTGCAAACTACCAATCTAGGCTTTGGGGACGTCAGTCTCCGGATGAAAGCATCAGAGTTTAGTGTACTGTAGCTGCCTTACTAAAGAGGCACATTAATAAGACTAGGTAGGTAGCGCTCTAACCCCATCTCTGCCTCTGTTCTAACTATGCATCTCTCTCTATGGCCTTCTCTCCAGGGCAATCCTTCTCTCTTCCACCCCCATCCCACCACCTCTTTTTTTCCTCTCCAACCCCGCTCAAGCTCTCTTCCACTCTTCTCTCTAGTAGCAACCCATTCGTCCTCTCTTCTCCCCACACTCGGTCTGAGTCACTGCAGTTTCAGCTTCACTACTTCTCTTCTCTGGCCTCTGCCTTCCCCTCTCTTCTTTGTTCTGTCTATCTCAACATGTTTCTTCTACCGACTGTACATTCCTCCTCTGGCTTTCATTCCCTCTCTCCTGTTCTGCCCCTCTCATTGCCCTATTTCAGTCTTCTCTAGCTTCTTTCCCTCTTGCCTCCCACCCACTCCTTATGTCTCAGATCTCTCCTTTTCCTTTAATCAGTATTCTTCTGTCCCACCACACCAGTTAGGTTTATTTCACCTACAAAGTTTTGCATCCTGTCAATCTATAAAGAATTTGATGATGAAGGCTTAACCATTATTCTGTGAACTGCAGTTTCAATTTACACTTTGAATCAAATGCATTCATCCTTGCTGTGGTTCATTCTGTACTCCTGACATGTCAGTTTTTCGTCTCTCCCCAGTCTTTTGTCTCTCGTCTCCCTTCCTTAACCATTTGCCTCCTTCCTGTGCTGAGGGGTAATGCCTACTCCCTGTGTTTGTTCTGCTGCCTTGGCACACATGCCAGGCCATGCCAGACCATGCCAAACCAGAGAGTACCACAGAATAGGCTCATTGCATAACCTCTGTTTTCTCAGTCTCCGTAAAGTGGCAGCCCCAGCTCCCTTTAAACCTCTCAAGGCCTAACACGGGAGATTTCCTCTCCTCTCCAAATGAACTTACAAGTGCCAAAAACCCTAAGTCCAATACAGACTTCTAATACAGCTGTAATAAAGAAAAACCACAAGCAAAAGCAACAACCACAAGTGACACTGATAGCGCTTATAGCCACATTATCAAAGAGGAGCTGTAGTGGCTGATTAGATAACGGAATGTGCTTTGTGTTAAAAAGTACAGCTGGTGTTTCCAGGTTAAAGTAGCTGCTTTTCAAACACAAGGATCTTCCAAGGATGAGGAGAGTTGAGTTTGACTCTCATTGACAGAGGAGCACTGTTGAGTGTACAGTGAAGGAGTGCCCCGAGTGCTGCCTGCCCTCTAACCAGACAGGATCTTTCACTGCGGAAAGCAGGTCAGGCAACATTGGAGTTTCCCCTTCAGACAGAGTATGTCTATGAGATAGGGACATAATTAGCAGCAGTCAAGACACAGCCTTGGAGAGTTCACTTTCTCATTGACTAAAGAGTCGAAGGGAAGGGGGGGGGGGGGGGGTTCTGAGATGTGAGGGGTCGAGTGAGAGAGAAGAAAACACTGAGTAAGAAAAAGGAAAGCAGAGGAAAAGGGAGAGGTCTGAGATGAGAGGGGTAAAGCTGAGAAGGAGAGAAGTAGGTGGACACTTCAGATCGGTTGGTGCCACACTAGACGAGGCTCAACTGAGTGTGTGTCCAGCGGAAATCACTGGACTAACCCTAAGCATGAGCAATCAATAGCCACATCATGTGTAGTTGAGTTTTCCAGACTCAAACACACACTCACACACACACTCGCAGCCAGGAGAGAGGGGCATGTCTTGCGGGCATGATCAGCCTAATTCAACAGATCCTATTGTTCTCCTGCCTAACTGGAAAACCCAGCAGAAACATTTCTCATGGCCAAGCTACTGTACATTCACTGGTGCTACTCCTGAGGGATAATGCTAGTTCCCATGGCAACTCCTGTATTGCGCTCATAAATACATGGCAGAAAGCACCAGCAGATAGGCCCAGCTGATAGGGCTATGTCTCCACAGAGCCAACTTAAACATGCAACTTACGGGTGCATTTCTTAATCGCAAAACAGTCTACTGGGAATCAAATCTATTCTGTAAAGCACTCAACACTGAACAAAAATCACATTCACAAGCAATTTTGTCCAGAAAACATGGTCTAAATTCATCAATATTTTGGTTTTGTTTTAATCGAGGACATTAAGTGTCACAGATGTTAAGGTGCTCAGACCATACAGGCTTACCAGAGACTTTAATGAGCAATTTTGAAATCACCAACACAGCAAAGCCGGAGGGGCAGAGAGAGGAGAAGCCCAATAATCACACAGCCATGACCGTTAACTGAGGCAGAACCATGTCACTCTGCCCGCGCCATGCACCATCCAGGGCATTACTCATTCTGCTAAATAACCATTAACTCGCAATGAACAGAAAAAAGAGAAAAAAACACACAAAAAAAAACAAAACAGTTGAAACGGATCCATTTCATTGGGTCCGGCCAGCTGGAGGCCACAGCAGGCAATTCAGCTCTAAATTACACAAAGAGTAATAACTTAAAGCAGAGTTTGGCTTCCCTGTTGAGAGGGAAAGAGCGAGGGAGAGAGTAAAAGAGATAGAGAAGAAGGGAAGGAGGAGGTGCAAAGTGTGACAGAGTGGAGGAGAAAGGCCCTCTCTGTGTAAATGATTCCTTAAAAACTTCCCTCCAGCGCAGCAAAGAGGAAGCTATGGCCACCTCAGCAAAATGTTGGACACACTGGCTTCAGGCCGCCAGCTCTCTGACTGACTGTGCAGACACTGAATGACAGACTGACAGACGGACTAGCTAGCTGACTGACTGAGTGACTGACTGACTGACTGACAGACAGGCTGGCTGGGCGACTGACTGATTGAGCCCAAAAACTATTTACTGACTGAAAGACTGACTGACCGTTTGTCTAACTTCACCGTTTGTGCATGGACTGACTGACGGACGGCCTGACTGCACTTGGATTAGCAGACTGACTGATGCTACAGTGCACAGCCGCTATGGATAACTCCAGCATAGCCTGCTTGAGAAGCGGGTGTGTGAGAGAGATATAAAATTCTTTCTTATTCATTTCCCGTGACCCTGTCACGAGATGGACTCCCCCCCCCCCCATCGTCTCTGCTCCTCCCACCCTGGTTATGTGTAGCCTATAGCTGCAATGTGGCCAAGACAAAACCACAAGAAAAAAAAAAAAAAACAGGAAATTGTGAATAAGTGGAAAATGGGAATCTTCATTAGAAAAGAATGGGAGTAACAACATATTTTACAAACTACTTTTCTGCTACAAAGAATTAGCAGTAATAAATATTTGTTAATAAACAAGATTTGATGCAATTAGCCTATCTTTTGCAACCAGGGAGAGCATAAGTCCTGGTTTGGATGTTAAAGGAATGGCAGTGCAACAAAAAAAACTAAAGCAAAGATGTCTCTTAGCCATTTCCTCAAAACACAGCAGACAGCCTGGTGGGCACCAGCCGCTGCCTTGACCACCTGCTGCCAAGCAAGGCCGTTCCTGCAACTAACCGTCCGTGGCATGACATCTACTGTTGCATCTACAGCTACGCCGACTCACTTCAGAAATGGGCTGAATGACAAGTCATTTTTTACATGCCTTCCTGTCAACGATAAGAGAGGGACTGGAGGGAGTGGGTGGGCTGGATGAGGATCTGTTTGTCTGTCTGTGTCCTGTTCTCTCCTCTACTGCAATCGGATGTGTGATCCGTGTGTCGGCACAGAGTGAGTGGACTGTAAGAGCACATCCAGGACTATCTATGCTGAGAGAGAGAGTGAGAGAGAGAGAGAGTGAGAGAGAGGAGGGGGAAAGCACAAGATCTCTATTCCAGTTTTGAGAACATTCCTTGCATACTTTTCCTTCTAAAGGACTTAAATGTCAATTTAATCATTTTGCCTATTTTGGTTCCCATTTAATCAAAACGCTAGTTGTACTGGAACAGCAGTATTTCCCATTGGGCACAGTTTTGCAGCTCGCAATCCTTCCTTGGATGTAATCTAATTGTGCGCTGTCTCGAACTTCACCTCCTTCTTCCAAATCCGTGACTTCATTGACTTCACTTGTACGCATGCACACACATGCACATGGCACTCAACTGACAAACATATAAATACAATAGCTATAACTTAGAGATGTTATGCAATATATAGCTATACCTCTCTGACAGATCAGGTCATTAGGCCAAGAACAAACTTGTTTCTGAATAGTGTCTAAGATTCAGGGTGAGTCAACACACTTTCTTTTTGTACAGGCCACAATGGCTGGTAAATTCCACAATACAGCCCCTTTCATAATTTTACTAGTCACCTCATATTTTAGAAAATAATCTTAATCCTTCCTAACCCTTCTCTTAGGGTCCCAACCCTCCGCCCTAAACACACATAAATTTGCCGTCAGACAGACACAATTCCTTCAGTCTCAGGACATCCAGCCCTTATAGGGATATGAGGAGGCTTTAAGGAGGGCTATACATGTCAGTAATGATAAGCTAGTAGGCAGGCAGTGTCATGAGAAGGAGTGGGCAGTCTTTTACAGGCCTGACTGCCACATAACTGCCGAAACTCTGGGTGTGTCAACATCACTGTTTGCTCAACCAACAGAGCCGCCAGACAAACACGGTGCAGAACTACAAACACCTACCTGCCTTGCCTTCCTACCACACTGTGAAACTCAATTCTTTATCCACCGGCCACAGTAGCTGGAGATTTCAAAAGTGTGGTATTGTTGATAGGGTATAGGTATATTTACCACCCAAGGGTAAAATGAAGAGGCTGGTCCTTCTTTCACATGAGGCTACATATGGACCACAGCCTCTAAACCGGGTGCTTACTGTACATTAGGGTGTCGTCACTACTGAAACCAATAGGGCATCACAAGTAGTCTAAAAAAACATTAAGAATTAAAAAAAAAAAAAAAAAAATTGCCTCCTTTGGTTCAGAAGGTATTTTCCGTATGCTCATAGCCTCTGGTGCCAATTAGCCACAATCATTTTATAGCACAATATAGTAGAGATAGGATAAGAGATCCTAACACTTTCATAAATTAATGTAGTGAACATTGGTTACGAGGGATTCAACATCTGTTTTGAAGCAGGTTTTTGTGTTAAAAACGCCCAATAACAATAGTCACTGTAACACATGCAACTGTCTTATGATCTTGTAGAAGTATTACTATCTGTGTTGCACAGTAAAATTCTTGTGTCTAAATGTTTATTGCCACCGCAGGCTATGCGCAAAAAGAAAATACTTCCAGAACCTATTGGGCTCAGCATGTGTGAACTCCATATGGCAATTTCAAATTTGCAAGAGGCAGTATATTTTTTTAATAATTGAGACGGGAGGGAAGAGGGAGAGGAGTTTCAGAAGATTTCAAAAACAAAAGTATTCTAGTCCTCTGCACATGAATCTGTACAGAATCCCTGGTCTACAAATCAAGTAGCACTTCAGACAAAATCTTCAAACTGAGCAGAAACTAAGCATATTATTTGTCCATTATCTGGGATACTTTTTTCCAAGTATCAGAAAAATCATACTGCAACAACACTTTTATTTGATCATATGTTAAAAAATGTGAAAATAAAAAAAAACATGATTTATTGCCAATTTTGTGCAGCCTTAGAGACCAACAATAGAGTCAATAAAGTCATGCCAAAATACAACCCACCATAATTGACTTGAATAGATAACAAAGAAATACTTCCCACTCCCAAACTAATGGTGGTATTCTATCATCACAGAGCACCTGAATAAATTTGAATTTTTTTATTTTTTTATTGTGGCAGTAATCTAGAAGCCCCAGAGGCCCTATATATTCCTCCCCACCCCTGTCCAAACTCTGAGTGTTTGTTTACATTCTCCGTCAGTGAAGTCTGCTGATTATAACTGGGCGACATGCAAATCATGTGGCTGCGTTACAATTTGCATGGCACTAAAAGACATGTGAAATAAGTCCGGTGTGGAGTGTGTGCCAGTGTGTGACTTTCTAGGCTCGCTGCAATCGTCACCGATGGTTGACATCATGGTGCCGACTCGCCACTCTGATAAACAAACGATGGTCAGGCTTAACTGGCTCTTAGGATCAGCCTTCCTTGCCCAACGCCCAACCTTAACTTTTTTTCTGGTGAAACTGCAAAACTGATTTCTTATCCTTATTCTCCCCTTTGGCTACAGTTACACTTCATTCATTATCATCCGATCACGTCAGGACGCATTAAGTGAGAGATCTGGAAGAGGACGGATATGGAAGTGGGCAGGCTCGCACTGTGATCAGAATTTTACATTGATTGGACGTGATTCAGTCACTGTGCGCATACAAGCAATGTAAAGAAACTGAGAGGGAGAGTGGGGAACAAGCAATGCAGACACAGGAAACGCATGACAGCCATTTTCAAGCCAAGTCTGGAGATACGGCGAACGGCGATGTGATCTGATAAAATCCGATCTTTAGAATCACATCTCAAAAATCACACTGAATGACAATTGTAACCATCACCTTTATCTCAAAGGCAGAAATGCAGTCAGACTTCCTCTAGACTGAATAAAGGTGCAACAACACAAGTCACATTGGGTTGAGAAAAAATGCTAGATGTCCTGGTTCTAATTAATTGAGCAGTGTAGTCACAAGAAAAATCTGTTTAGTTTAGTATCCCATTTATGGCTGTAACGTACAGCCAGGATAATCAGATGAGAAGGTTAGACCTGTTCAGATGCGAGGATGCTGGACATAATATAATGTCTCTCATTGAGAAGGGCAAAGGGGAAACGAAGGCGTAATTTATTGCTAGTGGGACTCCTGTACACAAATGAAATGCACGTGGCTGGCATAGCGGATAGAAAATCCTCTGTCAATACAAACCAATAAGCATTTAGCTAAAATAATTGGCAGCTTGAGTTGGCTCTGTCAAACTAGAGTGCGAGGTCACACTGTATGAGGCGAGCCATTTAAGATTTCAGGGAAATAAGCTCATGTGGGTGATGATTACCATTATCAATCTTGGCTGAGAGTCAGTCAGTGATGTTAGAGATACAATAGTAGGAGGAAGGATACAGGAGAGCATCTGCCAACTTTGCCTTCAGCAGCGCTAGTGTGCATACGAGGATAGCTGGGATACCAGGGGGCAGCCCTATAATGGCCTAAGATGCTGCTTGCACCCTCTCTTACAAGTCTCTTTTTGGGGGCTTTTTTCCTTGTGGGTTGCTCTTCTTTGTTGTCTGCATTTTTTGTGTACAAAACCCTGGCATGATTGTCGTTACCTTGGCAGCAGCTAACAGGGATCCAAATAAATATGGCTAACACAGGGCTGATCTCTGGCTTAGAGCAAGACTTACTAAGAGAAATCATAATGGGCGTAGGTAGGCTCCATGCATGAGACATCCTTGGGTGTTGCCAAAAAAACAAACACTCATTAGCCTAGATACCACTGACCTGTTTGAGTGCACATTGACAGATAAAGTGTGTGCTCCGTGCGTGTATACACACAGTATCGTGATTCCCATTTCAATTAAGAGTTCACTGAAATATCCTGAAAAGGGACATCCTGGGGGCTCAGCTAGTTACGGCACATAGAACATACTCCTGATGTCACAGGTTCGAATCTCTTCCTCCGTTATTCTCAACGGAGAATCCAGTATCTGATGAAGCAGAAATGCTTTAAAGTAATGCTAAAATAATCAATATCCTGAAAAATATGGTGCATTAATAAGAAACGGCTCAACTATCCAAAATATATCAATTTGTCACATATAATGTGGAATCTGGGGATAAAACAAGGACATTACAGGGGGTAAAAACATACAAACACGATGCTCAAAAAATCTACACTGCTAATTGCAATTAGGAGGAGATTCCAATTTAAAAGATAAATAAATAAAAACAAAGACAACAGATATTGTCATAAAGTACAACAAACCTTAGTTATTCTGAGATTCTAAAACCATTTTATTATTTGTATGCCTTTTTTTTTGCTTACTGCTTTGATAGTAGCCAAATATGGCAGTGTAGTAGTGTAATACAGCATGGCATTGGAAGCAAAAGGAGAGAGATGGCACCTCCTGTTACTAAACTTGTAACATGGATTACTTGAGATCATTTTCTGGAAAACAAATTTGCCACAGGGGAAACGTGCAATGTGATTTTTTTAAGGTTATGTGTAATTCAGCCACGATTACATGCAGAACTTTTAAGAAGTGAGTCAACTGTACTTGATTTGCCTATCTTGACACATAATTACATGAATAATTTTGCAATTTGCAAAAGTAAATAACATGTGATTTGTACTGTATGCACTAGTACACGTTTTACAGGTTTCTATCCATATGCCTGACTTAACCAAATGGTCCATCAGTCAACACAGGACCCACAGAGGAAAAGTGAAAGTCAGTGTTTCCAGTCATTGTTTCCACACTGCTACAATGTGTAACTAGTGTGTTTCCACACTGCTATAATGTGTAAAACGATGTGATCAAGTGCTGGGAACTGGCACCTAAGTTCACAAGTGACACACACATTCATGCACACAGGCGCACACTAGGCCAGTTCAAACAATGCAGTCACCAGACCAAAAGGAGAGGAAGAGGGAATATCCCTGTCAACATGTAGGGTTAACCCCAAAACAATTCTGCTACACAGAATATTTTTGGACTTTCAATTCACATGTTTCAAATGGAAAATTACTTCCTAGTTTTGTTTTTTAGTTCCTGATCACATCAGTTGGACAATGACTATTCACTAAGTACAAGTAACGTAAAGGAATTTTTCTTAAACAAATTGGTGCAGTAACATATTGACAACTCACATAATGACATAAGTACATACTGGCACACGTGGTTCAGGGATAACAGGACCTCACACTTAGTGCAAGGGGACAGTGCAGGATATACAACTGACAGAATAGACAGTAGGCTACACACTACGGACACTATACAAAATGCACATCCCTGACCATTCTAGTTAAAGGGACAAGGCCTAATCAGAGGAAAGAAACACAGACCTATCACTATGTGATAGGTCTGTGATCACTATGGCTCATCAACAGACATCCTATAAAAGCTGTAGCTTATATGTGTCAATTAAGGCAAATTAAGATACCAATGTATGATCGACAACAGCAGATTACAAAGACGCATTCACACACACACAGTCATCCTGGTATGAATGAAACGTATAGTATTAACTGAGGAAAGCTCATAGACGGGTGTTGTTACTGCGGCTCCCTGTGCTCCGGCTGTACACATTTAATTACTTGTGACTTTCATTAGCTACAGAGCAGGCGGCACACTGCTCCTCCGACCCTGGCTCTTCCTCAGCCTGCATGCCAACCCAGAGCTAGCTAACCACACCACTGAGGAGAGCCAGCCTGTTACTGATAAACAGCCGGAATAATTTCCTCCACTTAAAACATCAGACAAAACCGCAAATGCCACAACTACCCTGCCATCTGCATAAGTATAGGCAGCAGATAAGCATTTTGCACTACATCTTACCTAACTCTAGACAACAGTAACCAACAGCTATGACGGTTAGGGAGGAGGTTTAAAGCTTCATACACAATTTAGGATAGAATTGCATAATCAACAAACATTTCAGTCATCAACATTAAGGTGAGATATTAATTCCAGCCAAATGACCATACTTACCAGCCACTTTGGCAGGCAACTAACCAATACTTTGAGGTTGATTTGTATTCTTGAAATCAATGTGACTGGTAAAAATGTGAAAGCAAATCGTGAATTCCGGAATCCACCAACCACTGTGGACCGTGGATGAAAAACTTAAGTTTCCTGACCTGAATTATATGCAGCCAAAAACATCATTGGAAGCTACACTGTGCATGGAGGTCTATAAAAGGATCAGAGAGCCCCATAATAGATTCCAAATGAAGTGAGACAACCAGACTACACTATAACTCATACTGTAGCTAGATGGTGCTTAGATCTTTTTTACACAAGCTTAAATAATGTGACAGCAGACTCCCACCGCCAGCTGAAAAAATTTGCCTCCTGCAATTTGTAGTTTAACATTTTCATCAAAAAATGGGTCGTGATGAGGGAAAAGGGCAGTCTTCCAAATCAATCTCTTTCAATTCTCTTTCAGTGAGTCACCATCCTACCATCTCATCTGTGAGCAGGAAAAGCAGGACAATAATGCATTTTTTTTTCCGCCCACCACTTTTATATTTCTAATCAATGTTTGACAATATGTTGGCCAACTGAACCAACAGATGCCTTTTGTGTATTGCCAGTCCCCAAACACACTAGCACAGCCAAAAGATTTGGAGCCTTCAATTCTGCACGTGGAGGAGCAGTCCGTCAGTATCGCTTAGTATTCATTCACATCGAGTTGTCACAACACTACACCAAAATGTCAACAGATACCAATAGTTTGGTATCTGTTATTTTATATCATTGGTTACACACACACACACAAAAAGCTAATGAACAGAAATGAAGTCTGATAGACTGTTTAGTCCTGGTCTACACATGTTCACAATGGAAAATTGTGCTGTTGGTGTTCACAATAACTGGTGGTTTCCAACATTCATCAGCCACTTTGATGATTTCACCAACCAAATATGATCGGTGGAATAGAAAACAACCTCAAAACAATGGTTGGTTATTGCCAAAGTGGACAGAGCAGTAAAAAAAAAAAAAAAACCTGTCCAACCTCAGCCAAAATTTACCAGCATTTAACTGGGACACTTCTCGAACCTAATGCCATTACTGCTCTGTTCGGCATCCCTCAGTTGCCTTTGCCTAGGCTCCAAGCGGATCTGATAGCTTTTGTAACATTATTGGCTAGACGTCTAATACTAATGAGATGGAAATCACCAACGCCGCCTTCTCACACTCTGTGGTTAAAAGAAATTTTCAATAATTTACAGAATTAATTTACAGAGTAATTTACAAAAAATCCGATATACATTGAAAGGCTCTTCCAAGAGATTTAAAAAGATGTGGGGGCCTTTCTTTGCCTATGCAGAGAAAATTACCTTCCCAGTTATCCCCGAATAAGATCCCATTTTATCTTATTTACTTATTATTTTTATTTATTCTTATTCTGACCTGATGGGTGAGGTTATTATGTTTACTGTAATATGTGAAATATGACCAAGCTGACTGTTTGTTGTGTTTTCCTTGTAGTTGCTATGTATTGTATGTTGTTGTTTTTTCTACTGTACTACTATAATATGACACTGTCACTCACAAGCGCTTTAACATTATTGTCAATTTGTGTATAAAAAAATCAATAAACAAAGTTCATAAAAAAAATATAATTTACCAGCATTTGGTTGGTGTTTGGTGGCAATGTCCTACTGTACGGTGAAGTGTGTTTCAGGACAAACACTAAGTGCTGAAAATCAACCAAATTGGCTTAAATATAATCATGACAACCTCAGATCTAGGGTTGCACAACAAGTTACTTCACTCAAAACACCAAAAATGTAGTAGTATCATATATTTTAGCATTTCGGTCCATATGGGCAGCAGTTGTGTTGGTGTCATTATAACGAAAAACAACATATGCACAACGGCATACACTTTAATGAGAAGACAGCAGTGTGCGAGGTTTAACTTTGCATCATTACTCTTGTTCTATGGCAAGGACTGTTGCCATCATTTTATTTTGGTCAACCAGTTATTTTCTGTACTCTGGAGTGATACTACTTGGTATGTGTTATGTAGCTGCAAATGGTATTTGGGTGAGAAAGATTGGCACTGACATCCCTATCAGTCAGGCCAGTGTAGGTGTGAGACAATCAATAAGCAGGAGAAGTAGACTTTTTTTACACTTCCATACAAAAAATCCCACATTTCTACTCTTAAATAGGCATTGTATGGGAACTGAGTACTGACAACACAGTGTTGGGACTCCTTACAAGATGCTAGTCTGTGCAATGTTGGAAGTTGTTGGCTGGGTGGTGAAGTGATGAGCGAGAGCATCCTTCAACCAGAGGACCCGGGTTCAATCACCCGTCACGTGACAGCAAGCCACCGCCCTGCTGAAGTGTCCTTGAGCAGGACACTGAATCCCTAGCAGCTCCAGGGAGGCTATTCTGTAGCTGACCCTGACCTCTGACCTCCCTGCGAAGGGGGACAAGTAAAAGGACAAATTTCTCCTTCGGGGATCAGTAGAATTTCACATCAAGGAGTAGAATGGCTCTGCTACTATTCATTAAACATGAAAACTGGCCTGTGGATGGCACAGCCTAGTCTCTGGAAACCAGTCATTTCCCAATGAGGGCCACCTCTCGACTAGACACTGACAAAATGCTTGAAACAGTCTTAATTAAAACTAACTCCTTTTCATCATAAGAGACAAATGAGAGTTTCAAGGCAGGCGATAAGATGAGAACTCTAATATGGAAGAGGACTATGGAAGGAGCATGAAAAAGAGGGAACTGCAGACAGCTGGCTGTGAGGCCACAGGCCGGCTGCATCAGAAGCTTTGCCAGCTTTACTTGGACAAACTCTTGTTTGATAATCCAGGTAATCAGGATTAAGTCCTATGGTTTTAACTCGCTACTAATTGGCTAACGAACAAATCAAATTATCACTCCTGAATTACAATAACCAGGTTTACTACTGGCTACTGACCTAAAACAATAGTCTTTGCTTACAAGAGATTAATGTTAACAATTTACCACATAAATCACCAACAAACGCCACTGGAATGGTAATCCAGTAAAAAACCTAGCATCTGTTTCCTATATGAAAGCAATTTTTATTAGTGTTTTATGAGTTGTTGCAAAGACCTTAGTCAAAATGAAGCCTCAAACATGCATCAATGACCTGCAACCACAAGACCCTTATAAAGGCTGCCATCATAGACAAATCAACTACATTTCAAGGCAACACAGCAACATGGTTTTCATTGAGACCCAGCAAGCAGTGAAAGCAATCTCCTGCCTCTGTTATCCTATGATTGGTTGTCCAACTTGTCTTGTTCATAAGCATGTCATCAACCTGACAGCCACTGTCAAAGGGCCTTTATGTCCGCCCTGGAGATACAAGAGGGACAAGAGGACATCCCAAACGGTGACCCAAGCTCAGATCTAATTACTTGCTTAATTGCTGATCTTTTCAACTTCTGCAACACGGGATGGGAGTTGGAGAAGAGCTATGGACACAAACTACACAGCTTCCATGTCCATGTAAATTTTATTGATTCAAACCAATTTTTTAAATCATTACAAGCTTATCTCACAAACCCTTGCAAAAAGGCCTGTGTCAATGGCTGCATTGAGTTGCCTCATGCTAGATTAGAACCAACATCTGAACCGCATCTGAAAGTTGTTTTGCATACATAACCTAGGGAAATTTTGTGGCAACCAGGGGAACGTTATGCAATAGCACAGCGTGTTGCATGCAACAAATCTACAATACATTCAAATCAATAGCTCGTGCATTAACGTTATCTGGTTTGCGTTTGTGTGTGTGTGTGTGAGTGAGTGAGTGAGTGAGTGAGTGAGTGAGTGAGTGAGTGAGTGAGTGAGTGACAGAGAGAGAGACTAGATGATGGTCAAGATATTCTGATTCATGCATACCCAGTAGAAGCAGCTTCAGCTCCCTTCTTGCATCTCTCTTGTCTCGCCGAAGTTGTTTGTCGATCTCAGCGTTGATTCGTTTGGACTCCTTCGCCTCCTCGCTCAGGCAACAAGCCATCATGGATTCTAAAGTCATCACCGCAGGAGCTGAAAAGCCCGTCTTACATGGGGCGCTTTGCTACACCTCACTCAAAGTATCAAATAAATAAAAGTTCCCTCTGAGTGACAGCCCAATGTTGACAGATATTTGCAAAAAAAAATCTGCTTTCAACAAATATGTCCAGATACTGTTAAGTACGTCTGATAGGCTTGCTGCTTGGTACAAAATTCGGCCTTCCTTGTTGATGGCAAAGCTGCTGTCAAATATTTGACAGCTTAGTCAAAGTCTTGTGTAAATCCTCAGGCTACAGTGACTGACAGCTGATCACAGAAAAGTAGCAATGCAACAAATCCACGAATAAATCATCCCAATAGATTGATGATGGTACAAAGCAACTTCCCTGGTGCACTGCCAAAATAGATGAAATTAGTTTGCACAACTCGCTCAAATAAGCTAACTAGCATGCAAGCTAAATGCTGCTAACGTTAACTATGCTAGCGTCACAAGTAGATGAATTTGCAAACTGTGATAACGTGTTTCAAAGTCTTTTTCCCAGCAGGTGGTTAGCCTCTCAGTCTGGCACTCTTACAACACATCAAAAATACGTTTTTCGTATTGCAAACTACCAAGTTGGGTCCCAGAGACAGTGGGACACACTTGGCTGCCACTGCCACATTTGTACAATCCCTCTGCTGGCTGCCCAGCCGAGAACAAGCCTAGCCGCCCCAAAACCAACAGCATACGCCCGCGCAGTGACAAAGAGCGCCCGTCAAACTGTCCATCTGCTGGCTAAACCAACAACAAACCGACAGGCGAGCTCACTGTCAGAAACACTCGATGAAGGTAAAAACTAGAGTCCGCATTAATTACCCGCCTTATAATTACGTTCAACGTAGCTATCCTGTTGAAATCTACTTGCAAGCCGAGGCACCCAGTGACCAAGCTAGCTCACTAGGATAGCTCGCTAAATGGGAAGCTAGCTACGTTAGCTTAGCTAGCCATCACTGCTGTTGCAGCCAACTGGCTAAGCAGAAAGCTCAGTCTGGGAAAAGGCCTCCATTGTGTTAGTGTTCTCCAAAAGACGTCGCCAGGATCAAATGTTGAAAAATGCGCAAATGTCTTACTGACAGTCAAATGGGCCCTTGTAGTCCTTGCATTTCATCGCCCCTACTATTTTTTCCTGGTGCTGATCGCTCGTCACCCACTCATCAGCCCCGGTGTGGCGCTGCTGCTGACGTCGCTTGGGATACAGGTGATTGACAGAGGCAAAGCAAATGGAAACGGAGCTCGGGGGCGTCTTGGGCGGGTACCTACGGTCTGGTTGTTGTAAAGTTTGCTTGAGAAGAAGTCTTCCTTCTGGAGGCGTGTCAACTAAAGAAACAGACATTTGACTGGACGGGCAACGCCCATCCCCTGTCAAACACCAGCGACGTCCATCTAGATCTTGCCTGTTTCCAAGTCATCAATTACAGCGTCATCAGCTATCTTATAAATGGGTCTGAGCAACGTAACTTGTGTAGGTATTACAGAGACAGTTGACCGATATCTCTCAAGTTGTCAGACTCATCCTGTCTGTAAAATCCGTGATATTGATTCACCTTACAAAAATCCCCCACAAAAAAACCCATGCAAAGGGACCAGTTTTGGTTAGCGTCTGAGGTGTGAGGCAGGACTACACTCACCCTTTGCCACCGTTACTTCCATTAATAAATTCAGCCCAAGTTGGGCATCAGAGCAACACTATCATGTGGAATACTTAGCCTCTGCAATCAGCCAAAGGGGAAACTCTCCTCTGGCAGTTTTAGGCTTGCTGGGTCTCAACCAGGTTTAATCATCTATGTCAGTAAATGACTTGTCTGACATCATGTCAAAATTCCATTTATCGCTCACCGGGCCTCTCCCTATTACTATTGCACTGATGATGACGATGATGATGATGATGGTGGTGGTGGTGGTGGTGGTGGTGGTGGTGGTGATGATGATCAACAACAGATAGCCTACATAGGGTCTCTTAAGTCAACAACAGATACATAAGGTCTCTTAAAGCAGTATTGCCTATGAAGACTAAAGCACCATAGCTGATGCTTCATCATCATCATCATCATCATCATCATCTCCGCTGGACCAATAGGCCTGCAAAGTCTCATCCATCTTAATCTTTATCTAAATACTTTACCCTGAATGCATTCTGTTGAAAAATAAGGCAGGTTTTATCTTCCATCTGTGTCTATATCCTGATAATTGACAGCTGTCTCACTGTGCCATTGGTTCAGTAGTAAGAAAGGAGTCTGGCAGACTACGTTGTTGAGCCAAGTGACATCTTGTGGACATCTTATGTAATTGCAAGACTCGGGTAAAGTCATTTACACCAATTGTAAACTTGGTACCAATGCATCACATTTGTATTGCTTAGTTATCTATTTGATCTTTTGGGCAGAGTGTAAGAAAAAATAAAAAATACTCTGCTCTGTATTAAAACCTCTTTTCCTTTAATTTTTGCAAAGGATTGGTAAACATTATAGTTGGGATTCTCACCCAAACAGATTGAACAAATTCACAAATGAATGCCTTAAGGCTGTACGGGCATTTAAGTCTTCATTCATAGTCACTTATTCAAATCCTAATAGGTGAACTACACCCAGCCTGTGCAGCATAGCCGCAGGTAACAAAGCAAAAGAGTCAATTCAGCTACATTTAAGTCTTTAAGTCATTTAAGTGAGAAAACTGATTAAGGGATTGGGAGGGCTTAAAGTTTCTTCAAATTTCAGGTCAGGAAATTGAGCTCTCGAGCGTTCGTACGCTAAGAGACACGGTGAACTTGTAAGCTGAAAGTGTGAAGAGGTTCAGGTGTCATCCGCTGGGGCTCGGTATGCTTGGTATGATCAGGAAAATCCTCAGACGTGACTCATGAGATTACAGTTTGACCTGCCCACATCTCACTATGATATAACCTGACTGTGACTCACACTATACAGAAAATATGACCAGACACTTTGAACCATCTGCCATGTCGTTCAACAAACTGAAAACACCTGCTTTATATTTGCAGTATTAACATGACACACATCTACTTTAATTATTTCCCATCTTAACTCCCTGTCTACATCTCACGGGAGATTATTTCTTCCCTTTAACCCGCAGTACATAACTTCATAAAGACAAAACCTGGTACTGAAATCTTAGACAATCTCAGTTCTTCATTATGTAAAGTTACAGTATATTACAGTAATAAAAGTATCATTCAATACTTAAAACACTAGTCACAGTTTGTCTGGGTCAAACTGGACAACAACACAACACACATATAAACACACTTTCAGTATATGCTTAACAATTTTATATTTACTGCATTTTTCCTCTTTTTCTTTGGTCCCCTTTGCTTTTTTCTTTAAGCATTTCTTTCTCTCTTTGTCTCTTTTGTGAAGTGTCTAAGCGTCTTCCATCTTATGTTGGTATTACAATTTCTTTTTAGGCTTTTACAGCATTTTTTTAATTGTTTGAGTGGATACTTAAGTGCATCCTTGCTTTATGCTTCTCCAAATTAAAGTCTTTAGAGGTGCTCATTGGAGTCAAGGCTTCAAATAAGGAAACCAAGGCTTTCTACTTTTGTGTGTGCAAATGTTAAAAAGCCTTTATTTTTCTATGGCTACTATACTTATTTCAGCATAGGTGCCTCCATCAGGGGTATGTCAATTAAAATGGAAAGAAACAACATGGATAGTATACAATCAGAGACAATTTGCAGGGAGCATTCAGCAAGGTGACATCTCCATTTTTCATTTTTCCTTTTTTCTATGCATTTTCAAATTGTATTTTCTGTTTTACATGTTTTAGGTATGTTTTGAAACTCGTGAAAAATTGTTTTTTCCCCTTTTGTTGCTGTGTTTTTAATGCCTGCCCAAATAAATCTCCAACGCCTAGAAGTCTAGTGTTTAAACGATAACTACTGCTGAGCAACAGTTTACATAATCCGTGTGTTAATTCATTGTCAGAAGTCGTGTAAACATGAGAGGAAACAGCCTGTGCTGCTCCGTCTCCGGCATGACACAGCTTCTGATGGCTGTTGTCAGATTAATCATTAATCGTCCTCAGTTTCCCACAGCAGCCAGAGACGGGGGACAAAGTCTCCTCTCCTCTCCTCTCCTCTGCTCTGCTCTCCTCTGCTCTCTTCCCCTCCTGCTGCTCGGAAGGATTCACCTCTGCCAGCGGGACAGCGCCACATGCAGATACCTAATTTCCTGTATCTGGCAGAGGGAGGCAGACACTTCCCTGTTACTGTCAGTCCCCACCCACTTACCATGCTGTATTCCCCCACCACCCTCTCTCTCTCTCTCTCTCTCTCTCTCTCTCTCTCTCTCTCTCTCACTCCCTCTCTCTTGTCAAAATAAAGGTGTGTTTTAGAATTACAATTTTACTATCTCCCATTCCCACTCAATTCTTCACTCTCCCTCATTTTCTTCCTCTCTCTCTCTCTCTCTCTCTCTCTCTCTCTCTCTCTCTCTCTCTCTGTCTTTCTGCCTTTCTTTTGTAGTTGAGTGGGTGTGGTGGGGGAGTGTGTGGGAGTGTGTGGGTGTGTGTGGGCGTGGCGGGGGAGTGTTTGTAGGTGTGGGTGAGGTAAGGGGTTGTATTGTATTTTTCTTTCTTGCTTTCTTTCTTGCTTTCTTCCTTGCTTTCTTTCTTTCTTTCTTTCTTTCTTTCTCTTTCCCATTCTAGCTCTCAACTCTGCACTCTTCTCACTCGTCCTCCCTTGATTCCCCCCCCCCCCCCCCTCTCTCTCTCAATTTCATTTCTTCAATTTTCAACTTGATTTATTGGTATGACATGTACATCTGTATTGCCAAAGCATTTAGAGGGAAACAACAAAGGAAAAATAATAAAGGAAGAAGAAAGATAACCATTAGGTAATAATGGTAATAATAGTAATGTATAAAGATTAAAGTGAACATAAAATTGTGATCAAATGATTAAAGAAAATACACAAGTGCATCATGTGTCATACAATATAGTACTATATGTTGTACATGTAGTATGTTTATATATATACATGTGGTAGTATTATACCTTTACACACTTATACAATATACATACAGTAGCCTATAGCATTAAAGTACTTAAGAAGACACATTTCACCTTATTTTGCCTAATGTGGCTGGAGTAGACAAACTCTCTCTCTCTCTCTCTGTCTCTCTCTCACACACACACACCTTGTTCCCATGGTAATGTGTGCAGCTCAGGCGATCTTAATATCTGAGACCATGAAAGCCTGGACAAACCGGTTCTTCTGGCTAAGACAAAAGATTGACATCCAAAGAGCTGGCAAGGGGAAGGAGTGACAAAATACCTGTTTTGCACCTCATCTCTCCTTGGAAAACACTTTCAGTGATTCATAACCTGATGCCTTAAAGAAAAATCACTATAATATTGCTTAAAAAAATAAATAAATAGCCTAAATAGTGTGTCTGTGGCACTCAAAAGTGAGTTTATCTGTATTTTGTGACCTTATATGTATTTTGTACCCTCTATGGTATCACCATAATATTCCTATCACATTGATATTGATATTATACACAGATTATAGTTTCCCTGTCATATTTGTACAGTATCCTTCTAATCCTCCGAAGGGAGGTTATCTTTTGAACTAAGATGAACTGTTGGTCAAAAATGCAACAGCGACATTAAAGTTGGCAAATCTACTTTAACGAGAAGAATTTGAATCTAATGAAGTTAACTGAGTTGTATCTTTGTTCATACAACCAGTTCTGTTCAGAGAAAAAAAAAACCAAGTCATGAACCTTTCAGAGTTTTATCATCCAAACTGCCAAACACTGAAGGTCTCAGGGTCTCTGCTGCTGTGTGATTTAACTCTTGTTTTGCTCCCTTCTGAGCTGTGAAGCCAAATCTGCCTGAAACATGAGGCAGAGCCGCGGCAGCAAACCAGGAGAGATGAGCCACCGAAACTTTATCCGCACAGCAGCGCACTCATTCAAACAGTGTCAAGCTGGCGAGAATAAAACCATCTACTTCCCGTTCGAACTTTCAAAATAAAACCTTTTCTGACGAACATACGTATACTGCAACTTTTTGGAGTAATACAAAATAACTATCCGTTTTACAGATATAGTTTAATTCCGTTTTTAATAGAATGATTCCACTGAGTATTTTAATATGATTTTTGTTGTTCTATTGACCCCAATAGGCTACTTGTTGATACTCAACTAACAGGTGACAAAAAGTAAATGTTCAACAAAGTGTCACTTGCCTATTTGTGGTATCACTATAGATACCCCAACCCTGACCTGAGACCACTTTTCACATAGTTATGAGTATCACTTGAAACTCAGGAGTCTTTTTAGTGACACATTATAGTCACTTGATAGGAAGTTGAGTATCAGCATTGGACTATCCAAATAAATTATCATTATCATCTTTTACAGTAAATCACTTCTTAAGACTTATTATTATAGACTTGCTTTTTGTCTTTTATTCTATTTGATACAAATGATGTCATCCCAGTGGGAGCAGTTCAAGTGGGTCAGTATACTGTCTCCTATGATGCTGCCGGCTTTGTTGACAACCTGTTGCTCATAAAACGGGGCCAGGCTTCTCAGGAGCACAGCTATGATCTTGGAGCATGGCTTAGAGATGGTTTCTGTCCTTGATTGAGACAGATGCAGACCAGCAGACGAGGGAGAAACACAGGATGCTCTCAGTGACAGAAGTATAGAAGGAGGTGAGTAGGCTATGGACTTTGAAGGAACTGAGTTTCCTTAGGTAGTGCTGTTGGTGGTGGGACTTTCTGATGAGAGCATCTGTGTTTGGCTTGAACTTCCGGGTGCTAGATCAGTGATTCTCAACCTTTTTCATATCAAGGACCCCTAATTTAGTTCACATTAGGGACACGGACCCCCATTTGATGAGATTTTGTCTCTCGAACCCAAATCAGATTGTTAGATATGATTTTGTCCAGAATTCCACGACTATCTGTATTGTAGGCTGAGAGACAAACTATGAAACTATGATCAGAGTCAGTCTTCTGCATTCTCTAATTGTGTTAACTTCAAATGAAATAATGGTGAAGTTTAACAGTTCATCAATTTGCTGGGGACACCCTTAACCCCCTCAAGGAACCCTGGTGGTCCCTGGACCCCACGTTGAGAACCACTGCTATAAAAGACTGTTCCCATGTATCTATACCGGTCCACTAGTCTATATCCATTTCCACACCAGGCTTCCTAATGAAATCTACTGCCATCTCTTTTATCAAACTCCAGAAAAGTGGAGTCACATCAGCCAATTGTTATTATATTTGATTGTGACTGTGACTGTCGTTGCGATTGTTGTTGATTTAAAGGCCAAATCGCCCGACTTCCTGGTTTGTCCTGGCTGTCTCTCGCTAGCTTGACGCAGCAGTCACCCAGGGCGCATTCCTTTGGCAGCGCCGAGCGTGTTTTCACCAAACTACATACCCTGCATATTCTACTGTAGAGGCGGTGGACTTTCCCGAGGAGCAGGTCGTTCAGTTTGAGTTGAAAAGTGTTTTAACGCCGCATCAATAAGGCGGTTATTACTGCGCGTGAACGGCAGTATTTGCGCAGGTGGAGAGGTGTTGGTGTCAGTGGATGGTGGACACGCTGGGAAATGGACCGCGAAAAGCAATCAAAGTGTCTCTCTGCTCATTTCCGAGGAGTGTGACAAAGTGATTGAAGGTAACGAACAATAGCTACCGATACTGTTTAATGCTCGTAATTTCCACGCTCTTCTTGAACAGACTTGTCTTAGTGAACCAACAGGCTGAATTAGAAAAGTTGGCTCAACCACATGAATGCTTTGTAGAGGGCCAGGCAGTTTGCAGTGAGAATTGACATAGAGCTCCTAGCCCATCTGTTACAGTGGGTTAAAAGATGAAACGTTGGCTAAAATTAACCTCCTCAGGACTCGGTGTGTAGCTGTGCAGTGATCACGTTCTCCAGCAACAACATTCACGGGGGATTTCCAGGAGTAGCACGGGCGCGTTAAAGCAAATTCTGGGAAGCCTGATGGATTTTGGGGACAGAAAAAACTAATGACATCAATTGGGCGCACTTGACAATGACTGTATTGTCAATCGTTATCGCCTCATTATGGCTGATTATTTATTAACTAATTGATTTCAGCTGTTTTGGCCATGGATGGCTGCTGGCAGTGGTGCCATCGCACCTGTGTGTGCTGTCTGACCGAGGAGGAGAGGAGGACTATCGCAGTGGACAAAGAAATCCAGAGGATCCTCCACCAGCAGAAGAAGAGGGAACGAAAGGAAATCAAAGTCCTGCTCCTAGGTCAGTAACAGTAGACAACACCAGCTGTACTCAGAAACATAGTCTGGCCTCACAACAGTTTATCAACCTTTTAGATGACGGAAACAGGCTAAGAACTGTAATTTAAGAGCGGATCATACTGACATCCATCTGTTAATAAGAAGTGTAGACACTTAGGGAACACTTGGCCTACAAATTAAAATTGCGTGGCCCATTTTCCAGTCGGAGCCGAGAGAAAGCTATGTGTCAACATGTGAGAATGTAAAGAATGGAGCAGACGGGGATTGGTAAGAGCTCAGGCTAAACAAAGAAAGGGACGAGAGAGGTGCAGCACTGAAACCTACAGTATACTTTACAGCTTGTTTGATGTCTCACGACAGTTTTTAGTAACCTGCATAGCATCAGTGTTTTGCTTTGACACTTCTGTCAAGTCAGTTGTGCCCAGATGCCAGGCATAAGGGCTTATCAAGATGAAGTTGGTTCAAAGGGAAATTCTGTTGAAATTAACTTCTTACATCTTTACATCTCCCCAAATTTCCCCTAGGCTATATCAGTTGTTGTTTGTCAGTTTTGAGTTATGGAGATAGAGCATGATGCAATCTATTGACACCATCGAATTGCATTGTGTGATATTGCTGAAAGAAATATTTACAGTCATATTTCCTGTATAAAAATCTAAATGTCTAATATACAGTATGTACAGGACCAGGACTGCCCATAAAACACATTTTCAAACATTTCAGGCATCAGTTTGGTGTCATAGGACTGGTTTCCATCTTCCTTAAGATCTTTTGAAAAACTTCTTGAGGAATTTCAGGAAAGTGTTTGGCAGAACAAGCTGAGAGTGTGTTTCCCTTTGAAGATGCCACTTAATCCCTGCTTGTTGTGGTGTTGCACTGTGGCCTTGGCTCCTCTCTGTACAGGAGCAGTATACAACAAAGACAACCTGTTATGTTAAGTAATAAGAAAACATTCATTTATTAGCGTACAAAACAGTGTTACAAAGTGCTTTACAAACAATAAAACAATAAAACCCAATAAGGTAAGCAATAAAATACCAGCCGTTAATTAAAACAGGGAATATGAACATAACAGTGAAGTGAAAATATGAAATAAATCAAGTTTCCCTCTTTCTTTTTATATCTACCGGTTCCTTAAAGTTAAACCTTGATCACACCGGGTGGGAAATGAACAGCAGAGAGAAAATCAGCATAGCAGCAGGGTAACTTCCAGTTCCACAACACCTGTCAGTCGAGTCCTGAATGCTTTGTGGTTTAGTGGAGGTCGACCTGCAGGGTTTTAACACAGTCATCCCGCACTTTAAGTGTGTAATTAGCTGTGAAATGATGCTGTAGCAACTGCAGTGTTACATCTGTGGCAGCATCAACATGACACAATGATAATGTTGTTGGAAGCCAGATAAGGTCAGCCTTGATTTGAGTCATAATTCTAATCCTCATAATCCTCTTTGCCAATGAATGAATGAATGAATGAATAACAACTGACTGAATCAGCCAATGAATGAATGAATTAATCATTTAAAGGCAATGGTTTACTGGAATGCTACAGGCTTTATTTTCTTTAGAGGAATATCAATAGAAAGACATGCATCAATAGGAATATCAGTAGAAAATATGTTATACAAGAGAGACATTTGGATCTTTTCCCATTATTCTTTTCCCAAACTACAAAATGTTTTCCCATTAGTTCCTCGGTTCAGTTCAGATTTTACAGTAAATTGCATCAAGCTATTATTCATTTTGCGCTCGCATAATAACTTTTAGGGTTGAGTCTCTCGCCTCACTATGACACATGGATGTAGAATTCAATTGTCCGCCTACATTCAAATGTTTGTATTAGGGATTCAAAGAGCAACATGTTGGTTGCTGTTTAACCTCAAACCAAACGTTAGGGTGCCACTTCAACCTCTTCCACCCTGCCAGTCGCCATCATTACTAACGCATGATTCACGGCAAAGCTTTGGTCAAACCCACAGAACTTTACTTTAAATTCTAGTCAAGATCCCGAGGTTTACAAAGATACCTAAAATGTTATGCTGAATTACAGGGAAATGTGTATGAAAATGATGCACAAGACATCTAGATCTTTTCCATTTGATGTAATGTGCAGCCATAAAAAATACCATCTTGGGTTTGAATATTTCACTCAGTATAAGTGTGATATAGCTTCAATGAAGCGTTGGAACGAGCAGATACAGAATATGTGTGACATTGTCGTACAGTATGAAGAAAAAACAATTTTTTTCTAACTTTGAAGCTACTTAAGGTGAAATTTGAGGGGAAACTGTAAGTACCTGTAGGGCCAGGAGTTCGAGGCATTGAGCGGTAATCTGTTTTTGGTGGGCAGATTTGCAGATTAGATCTCAATACAACTCACCAAGCACACACACACTCTCCTCTCTCTATTCCTCAGTTAAAGGCCCCCCTCACGCCTCCAGCTTATACAGAATGCTAGGTACCACATCTAGAGTTGTTATCACAATCCTCGCTTCCCTACACTGTCACTCTCAGAGTTGATTTTGAAGATTTTACTGATCACTCCTAAAGGCCTGGTGCCTAGCTAGTGTTTCAGACCTTTTAACCTTATGTGGCCCGGAGCGCAGCCTGAGATCTTCGGGCCGTTTCTCAGTCTAGAAAGCAAAAGGTGAAGAGGCATTTGCCATTAGAGCCCGTCCTCTGTGGAACGGCCTGCCTGAGGAAATTAGGCTGGCAAAGTCTGTGTCTTCTTGTTTTTAAGTAATTGTGTTAAATGTTTTTAATCATGTTGTTGCCCTTCTATTTGTGTTACTGTTTGTGTTTTGTGCCTTGTTTGTCTCACTCTCTGCCAAGCACTTTATAAAAGTTCTCATTGTTACTCTCCTGTGTGTCGCCTCAGGCACCGGGGAGAGCGGGAAAACCACCTTCATCCGACAGATGAGGATCATCCACGGAAGAGGCTTCTCAGAGGAGGAGAGGAAGGCCTTCGCTAAATGTATCTTCCAGAACATCTTCACTGCCATCAAGGCCATGACAGGAGCCATGACCAGCCTGAAGATCCCCTACTCCAGCCCAGAGAACGAGGTCAGACTCGCATACACAGGCACACGCGTACTGTGTACATATGTGTGTAGTAAGGAAGTAATGCCTTATTTATATAGCACTTTTCAAAACAAGTGTTACACAGTGGTTTACAAAAAGAGATAAAACAAAAGGCAAGTTAAAAACAAACAGCAACACACAAGGACGCACCCAGGCGCGCACACACACACACACAAACAGACATGAACACGAGTGTGCGGGTATGTGGGCACACACACACACACACACACACAGACAGGCACATACTCTCATTTGTTTTATGCCCGCATAAAACAAGAGGCATTGAACTCACAGGCACAGAAACACACACGCACGGACATGCACACACACATGCATGCTGGCATATTTTCAGTATAAATAGAAACTTGGAGTAGCGTCATCCTCACCATCAGGACACACACACACACACACACACACAATGAATCCTTGAGCCCTGCAGATGTTGTGGGCCTAATTAAAGGCCCCCGATGACAGGCTGACTCTCATCCACCGCCCGGTCCTGTAGCGTCCATGTCAGGTTTCTACACAGACGCTCACCCTAGTTTAATAACAGAAGGAATCCTAATTATCGGATCCAGTGTATTGGCAAATGTTACAAACACTTGAGCTGCAGTTTAGCATAAAACCTCCTGACATGCGGTGTGTCCCCCTGTCCTCAGATGTGTGCTAAGTGGCTGCAGGACGTGGACACGGTGCAGGTGACCCAGCTGGACCGGGGCTACGTGGACGCCATCCGACGCCTCTGGGCCGACTCGGGCATCCGGGTCTGCTACGGCCGCCGCCGCGAGTACCAGCTGCTGGACTCCACTGAGTAGTGAGTAGCTGCAGTGTAGAGGGAGCCACTGTCATGAGTGGACACACAGCAAAAAATGTCTGTCTTCACACAACTGATTTAATCTTGTGTTACTTAAGATTTAAAATGTTTTTTGTTAAAACAAGTGAAAAAAATATGACAATGGTGTGAGATCATTTCATTTGTTTCAGTGCAACTTAATTGTTAAAAGAATTTTGTGGGAACAGATGGCAAAATCTTGAAATAAAGGATACAGCTCCACTTTTTTGTTGATAAATGATTGATTTTTTCACTTGTTTTAAGAAAAAAAAAAGGACTTTCAGACCAATCAGGATATTAAACTGCTAAGATGGACATTACATTTTTGCCGTGCATACAGTGTCTTTGTGGTCTCGTCTACACCAAGTCTTCTCAACATTTTATAGCCTACATGCATTAGGTCAAACCATAAAGATATTTTTTTTAAATCTCTGTTTACAGTTAGAGTTGGGATATTTATCCAGTGAGGCAGAAAGTTTTTAATTAACTTTTTAGGTGAAAATTATGATGAATACCAGCTTTGCAGCTTGGTAAGAAAGTAACAACCCATTTATTAAGGCAGCACTCTCCTAATAAGCTGTATATTTTGTATTTTCCACTCAGTCCACTGGGGGGCGCTAGTCCTTTACAGATTGTACAGTATACATCCATTTCTCAGCCATGTTGAAACCACCAGTTGATGACAGAGCCTTCGAGAACGCAGCCAACCATCTTGTGAGGCCGGCTACATGAATCAGTTTTAAAAGTAATAACATAGTCATAAAAAAGAACAGAGCAACACCAAGTACTCTCTTTCTAATTTCTAATCAGACTTCAAACGCAATCTTTTTTCTCAATATGAAATCAGTTACCTTATGCTCAAAATATCTAATTGACCGTAGAACAAAGCATCAGCTCAGCCTGTCTCTGTTTTCTCTCTTTCTATCACTGCTCTGCTCTGTTTACCAAGCAGCTCAATCATCACAGTGTGTGCATGATAAGAGACAGTCAGTCAACATTTATCTAATGACAGGATGAATCAACATGAGCCACAAAGCAGTCATCTGTACACAGGGTGATATGGACTCACTCCACACCCATCCTGTGTTTTTCATCACTGTTTTTTTTATTTTTTTCATCACTAATTCATCTTATATCTCTCCTCACCTCAGTCCGTTTTCACACCGCCGAGGCTGAATGTGATGTAAACGCAAGCAATACCTAGAAACGGCTGTTGTTGGGTGAAAACCTCACATTTCTAACATGTCGAGCCTTGTTTTTAGCTTGACGACAATGCAATTTTGAGTTAATCTAATTGGTTTTGAGAAGGTTTCATAAACCCAAGGGCCGGGTCAGAGAATTTTCTCAACCCAGGAATCCTTCATTTGAAGTTAGAATATGAAAATCACTAAAATTGGAGATTGGAGTCAGGAGAAATAGAGCTTTCAGCATTATCATACAACATAGAAACTATCACCAATTTATCATGCTCTCTCTCTCTTTCTCTCTCCTCTCTCTCTCCCTTTCTCTGCCCCTTTTTTCCCTCTTCTCTCTCTTAGCTACATGACTCATCTGGACCGCATCGCCGCGCCAGACTACATCCCCACCGACCAGGATGTGCTGCGAGTTCGATTCCCCACCACGGGCATCCACGACTACGCCTTCAACGTCAAGACCATCACGCTCAGGTAGCCGGCGCCCACACTCAGATTACCAGCCTGTCACGGGGCCCAGAGTAACACCGGCGCCATTCATTCACCGCATTGTGAAAAAATACTATTGACTCTGGCGGAGGCTTTGTCTGCCCGTGCCCGTTCGGACGCAGCTGGATCACGTTTCCAATTGCTGCCGTACAAAGCCGTTGCCGGGAAGTGAGGTGTCGCTCTGTGTGCTTTTTTGAACGTGTCGGTATTGTTGCCTTCAGAGAGCAGAGTGGGCTCCGACTGAGCTCAACAGACAAAACACCAAAATACATTTTCAGTCCAAAATGAGACATCAACCATTTGGCAAAACACCTACGCTTTCAAAAGGATAGAGAGCACAGAATCAAAACAACTTATGTTACTTTTTAAAGGATTGCTGACCGTAAGTCCTTGATGACAAAATTAGATACTGAATGATGGACTTCAGGTAATTACTATTTACCCGAAATGGATACACGATATTTTGGAAAGGAACTCTTTATTTGGTAAAAAAAAAATTAATAAATAGATATTTGGTTTTTAGAATAATCAATCATGGTCCCAAGCATTAATTTAGGCCACATGCTTGACACACTTCATTTGCATTAGGATTCACAGTGAACTGTGGAAAAAGAGTTTTCCCATGTGACAGCATGTAGGAGGGGTTATGGCAGATAGTCTGTTAGTGTTAGCTACACCTCTACTCCGCTGACAGACAGCCTCAGCTTATTAGGACCTAAACAGCTGTGTGTGTGTGTGTGTGTGTGTGTGTGTGTGTGTGTGTGTGTGTGTGGTTGAGAGAAAAAAAGAGATGGCGAGACTAGAAAGAACACAGATGAGAGAGCTTGTATCCTACTGTAAATAGGGACGGCATCAGCAGATTGTGATTGGTCGCCAGTATGAATCCCTATACTGGCTGGGAAAATCCAGGAGGGGACAGTGAGTGTGGCATGCTGTCCCCTCCCTCTACAACTACAAAACCCATAAGCAAGGCAGTTTCCAAAGAGGCCATTAGTCGGTGTGTGTGGCTGTACTGGATGTGAATGTTTGGGACTTAATCAATGCGAAGTACAGCAGAGATCAAAACCCTTACCTGAATGAATAAACGCTAAAAAAGAGCAGATTTGAATCCCTCCCATAACGTTTCTCTCTGTCTTTTTTTCTTTTATTCTTCCTTCCCTCCCCTCCTTCCCTCCCCTCCTTGCCTCCTCTCCTCCGGCCCCTGACAGGATTGTGGATGTGGGCGGCCAGAAGTCGGAGCGTCGGAAGTGGATTCACTGTTTTGAGAACGTCACCTCCCTCATCTTCCTGGCCTCCCTCAGCGAGTACGACCAGGTCCTGGAGGAGAGAGAGACCGATGTGAGAGCCCTATGTCTCTGTGTGTGTGTGTGTGTGTGTGTGTGCGTGTGTGTGTGTGTACATGTGTGTGTACAGAAAGTTGTCTATCTGCCCGTCTGTCTTCCCCTGGACAAAATAACGGGAATGCAACATGAAAAGGGGACTTTAACTTTGAAGTAACTAAATCACAATCAAAAAGGCAGCCACACAGGGGGGGCCACACTAATTTGAATGCCAATTAGCAGTGTGTGTCAGCTTTAAAAGAAGTCAGACAATCATCGCTTTTATATGGGAGCTTTCAAAGCAATATGAGGCCAAATTGTCAGTACCTGAATTGCAGGGACATTGCTCACAAAAACAGCAAAATCATTTAATGTGGTCATACTGCTTATGAGGTATTTTGTCTACCTTTGCACCCCCCTCCCTCCACCCATCATGTTAATCTGTCCTTTCTATCTATCTATCTATCTATCTATCTATCTATCTATCTATCCATCTTCCATCTACCCGATTGTCCGCCTGTCTGCCTTTCTATTTCTTTGCCAGCCTTTCTTGTCTGTCTCTCCTCCTGTCTGTCTGTTTCTAACTCTCTGCCTGTCTCTCTGTCTGTTTATCTCTCCATCTCTCTCTCTGTCTGTCTGTCTGTCTGTCTGTTTATCTCTCTCTCTCTCTCTCTCTCTCTCTCTGTCTCTCTGTCTGTTTATCTCTCTCTCTCTCTCTCTGTCTGTCTGCCTGTTTATCTCTCTCTCTCTCTCTCTCTCTGTCTGTCTGTCTGTTTATCTCTCTCTCTCTCTCTCTCTCTCTCTCTGTCTGTCTGTCTGTTTATCTCTCTCTCTCTCTCTCTGTCTGTCTGCCTGTCTCTCTGCTGATCCGTGGCCTGAGGAGTGTTTTTCTTTCTCCCTGCCAGTCAGTATTATTCGAGTCGACCTCTGCCTCTCACCACCGCTCTCCACCAACAGGTCTCACTGTTGCACAAGGAAACACGCTCCCCCTCTAACTCCTTACCCGCTCCAGCCCTCCGTCGGCTTCTGTCCATCCATCCCTCCTTCCCTCCCGCTCATCCTGTCCTCCCTTTCCCTCTCCTCACTAAGCCGTTTATCTCTCCTGGCCACTTTTTTAGTCTGCCAACACATTCATTAACCTCCACAGTGAACCCCATGTGCTCCATACCCCCCCATAAACTCCCTCCTCCTCTCCTAACGCTCCCCTCTTCCTCTTTTCCTGGCCCTCACTCCTTTTCCTCCTCAACCATCCAAATCCATCCTTTCGCTCCGGAAAAAACTCACTGCAGTACTGCTTACACTTTTGTCTAGCTATACCCAACTCAAACAAAAAAACACCTTTTCTCTCTCTTCTTTTCATCCACCTCACCCATCCAAATCATCCCCCCAGGACTCACTGCACTGCTACTTACACTGTCTACCCATCTCTCTCTCTCTCTCTCTCTTTCTCTCTATCTCTCTCTTTCTCTCTCTCCCCCTTGCTCCCTTTCCTTCCTCTTCTTCCACCTGTACTTCATCTGCCTGTAAACCTCAAACAAAGAAAATCCTCTTCTCCTATATCGATCTCAAAATAGTTGTGTGCTGCAGCCTCTAGTATCATATCTGATTTTCTCTCTCTCTCTCTCTCTCTCTCTCTCTCTCTCTCTCTCTCTCTCTCTCTCTCTCTCTCCCTCCAGAACCGAATGCATGAGAGCCTGGCTCTGTTCTACACCACCATCCACTCCCCCTGGTTCCTCAACACCTCCATCATCCTCTTCCTCAACAAGACCGACATCCTGGCCGACAAGATCCAGACCTCTGACCTGCAGAAGTACTTCCCCGGCTTCACAGGTGAGCTGTGTGTGTGTGTGTGTGTGTGTCTGTGTGTGTCTGTATGTGTGTGTGGAGGGGATGGGGGTTGGGGACTGGCTTGATGAATGATTGTGTGTGTGTGTGTGTGTGTGTGAAAGTTTTCATGTGGATGTCTATGGAAGTGCAATCAATGGCAGCAGATTGACAAGCACCCTGTAAACACACCCGCCTGCCGCATACGCTGTTAATGAAGCTAGATGTGGAAGTATGTTTGTTTATATATGTATGTGTGTGTGTGTGTGTGTGTGTGTGTGTGTGGTTTACAGCTGGGCTCCATTAAAATAATAAACTAATTTGTTTGATGAACTAGGAAAAATGTGATGGCGAATGTAGTGGTGAAGGTAAATGCTTGTGTGTAGTGTAGTTGTGCTAGTGTGTGTGTGTGTGTGTGTGTGTGCATGAACGTGTGTGGGTGTGTTGTCTGCGGGTGTGTGATGTTGTTGTCTGTTAGCTGATGTGCTTTTCATGCAGCTATCTCCACCAGCCTATTGCACCCAATGGAAATAACACAGAGCCTGTAACACCGCAACAAGTAATTTGCAAAGTGATTTCAGTCCCAGTGCTGGAGAGCTTCTCCTGCCTCACCGGCCAGCTGCAGTATGCTGTTTACAGTAGTGGAGGTTTCTGTCTGTCTGTTTCTGTCTGTCTGTTTCTGTCTGTCTGTTTCTGTCTGTCTGTTTCTGCCTGTCTGTTTCTGTCTGTCTGTTTCTGTCTGTCTGTTTCTGTCTGTCTGTTTCTGCCTGTCTGTTTCTGTCTGTCTGTTTCTGTCTGTCTGTTTCTGTCTGTCTGTTTCTGTCTCTCTGTTTCTGCCTGTCTGGCTTGCTTGCTTAGTTTTTTCCCTTTCTTCTTTTTCCTGTTCCTTTCATTCGTTCTTTTTCTTTCTTTCTTTCTTTCTTTCTTTCTTTCTTTCTTTCTTTCAATTGATTTTCTCTTTCTCTCTTTCTCACGCTCCCTGACTCTCTCACCCCACCACCACACCCCACCACCCACCCACACACACACACACACACACACACACACGTTGCTGTCCATAAGGCAGATGATTGACTCAGAGTTGCTTCCAGGTATTTGGCGTGGCTAATGATGTGGCTGCAGCTCTGCTAGTGTGGAAGGCAGTAGAGCGGCACCCCGGCAGCCCCCCCACCCCCCACCCCCTCTCCACCTCTGTTACCCATGGCAACCATAAATACCATGCTCCTTACGTGGCCTGCCCCACCACCCCCACCCCTGTGTGTGTGTGTGTGTGTGTGTGTGTGCCTGCACTGGGGGAACAGCGTGCTGGAAGCCCACTGTGCTCCACCATCAGCATCAGCAGGGCGAAATAATGACTCATATGGTGTCAAGCTCCTTGCTGGCCATTTAACCTTAACGACAAATCTGAACTTTCTGTACAACAATTGCAGCCACTAGCCGCTCCAGGGGTTGCTAATGTTGCCATGACAGATAAAGCTGTATTCCTGTGGGTTACTGTGTGTAACCCTCCGGCTGCAGCTACGACAACAGGCTGCTGTTGTAAATAAGAATATGCTCTTGACCCATGTTCACACTGTGAGAGACTATCAGAGAGAATTCTGATGGTTTGTTGGCGGTGCAAGAGGCTCCCGTTGCATCTATGTAGTGATCTGCAGCTACAAAGTTGTAAACAGGCAAATAGTGTATTTTCTGCTGCTTTGGTATTGCCTGTCATAGCGTTACAATGTTTTGATGACTTAACATAGCTAGCTAGCTACCAAGCGCTAATTAGGTAGCATAAATTGAAAATAAACAGAAAAAACTGCAACCATTCTCCAAGCATCTTTATTGAGACGTTTATTCCTGTAGTCTTTCAAATAAAAGTTGTAGAGAACTGGGAAGCTTTGAATGGCTGTAATCAACTTGTCTATTTTGCACTTGTCAGCTGGAACTATTGTTCATGAAACACAATCACATCGGTAGGGAAGCAAGGAAGTGCAGAAATCTGATTGGCTGTTGATGGTAGATGACTGCACCGAGTTCAGCTATGGGCAGCTTTCATTCGGGCAGATAGGGGGAATCTATGGGGTCTCAGTTAGTGGGCATGGAACTCTCTTCTCTAATGCAGTCCCACTTTGTGATTTAGGCTGGCAAGATGGGAGTACAATAGCTTGTATAATAGCTTGTCTAATGCAGCTTTAAGTATTGTTTGTCTTGCGATAAGTGTGGAAGGATTGCTGAAGTAAGAGTGACTAAATACCCCGACTGTTGATTGTAATTGTGTGTTTTTGCTCTGCACAACAGCTTGCACATAAGGACATAATAGTTAATCTAATCTAATCTAATCTAATCTAATCTAGTCTAATCAATTTGCCTAGTTAAATAAGAGTTAAAATTCTTCTCTCTTCTCTCTCCCCCCTTATACTATGTCCTCCTTCTCCTGCCCCACTCCAAATCTCTTCCTCTCCTCGTTTGTCCCGCTCCCACCCCTCACCTGCGCCTCACCCATGTGACCACAGGCAAGAAGCGGGACGCGGAGGACGCCAAGAACTACATCCGCAAGATGTACGAGCAGCAGGCGCTCAGCCGCGACAAGAGGGAGGAGAGGAAGACTCTTTACCCGCACTTCACCTGCGCCACCGACACCAACAACATCCGCCGGGTCTTCAGCGACGTCAAGGACACCGTGCTGCTCAAGTCTCTCAGGGACTACGGAGTCATCTGAACTCGACTCACCGGTGGAGAACAGGGGGGGAGGTGGAAGGACGGAGGGTGGAGGTTCTGGACTGGAAGACTCCAGTGAAGGCCTGTTGACCAAAACGTCGGCTCTTTTCCACATGAAAACATGAAGTAGCACGGATATGAAGTAATTCTCCCTCAAGCCTGAACAATCAGACCGCCGTCATCCTTCATCCTGCTCTCCACTCCTCCTCCTCCTCTTCCTCAACAGATCTTCATGAAGGAGCGGGTGGAGAAAGGAGGGACGAGGTTCTACTCTTCTCTCCTCTTCCTCTCATCTAGGACGGACGAGACGGGGGGAGGGGCGTTCTGGGAGATCGGACGCCACGGACAGATAAGACTCTGACTCACAAACGAGGAGCTTCTAACTAGTAATCAGCCGCAGTTCTCCCACCCAGCATCTTTTGTCCCGTTTGTTTCTGTTTTTCATGATGTAGAAGTGGCTGGGCGACACAGTGGCTGAATGGATCCATAATTGAACCAGGACCAGAGATGCCATGAAGTGCTGCATCGCCATTAAGGGAATAATGACTTTTACAAGTGGAGAGGGGCCCTGCATTGGCACACATGCCCACACATACACACACACACACACACACACACACACACAAACACACACACTCATTCACGACTGCCTGAATACACACATGTACACGCATGCCTGCACACACGTATGCACACACACTCCCGTACACACACGAAAATAAACACATAAGGTGCCATTATATGTAAATGGCAATGCATGAGTTGCATAGTCCACACTCTTACACTGGGCTTGGTTGGAAATCAGTGAATCAGTGAATTTGTTTCCTATGATCCATGTCACTACAGAGTCTGCGGTGTTATCACAGTGTTTCAAAAGATCGCACACCTGTCAGTGTGCCAACCCTATTGATTACCGTTATCTTACCCGGGCAATATGTCATAGATATCATTATCTATATTCAACAAGGCTTTGCAGCACAGTGCCACAGTCTGTGTCAACTGTCATGCGTACAGAGATGATTTAACTGCCACAGTAGCGTGTGTGTAACAACAGCAATATGAGGTAAGATCTTTACCTCCACCTGTTACAGTCTCTGTTTAGCATGTCTTTAATTGGTGTCGTTCACACTGATTAAGGTGTAAATCAAGGTGCCTCTCTCCCTCTCTCTCTCTCTCCCTCCCTCCCTCTCTCTCTCTCTCTCTCTCTCTCCCTCCCTCCCTCTCTCTCTCTCTCTCTCTCTCTCTCTCTCTCTCCCCCCCTCCCTCTCTCTCTCTCTCTCCCTCCCTCTCTCTCTCTCTCTCTCCCTCCCTCTCTCTCTCTCTCCCTCCCTCCCTCTGTCTCTCTCCAGTGTGTGAAAGTTCACGCACAACTCGCAGCTGCCATCTGCTACAGTGGAAGCAGTTGATTGTAACAGAAATCGCAGTATTTATTTATCACTTGTTCATGCTCAAGTGCTGTGCTATGGCTCTGCATGTGATAAAAGGGGAGGGGTTTTCTCCTTATGCTTTGAAAGCTTTCAAATCGACCCCCCCTCTGGAATGTTGAATGAACGTAGAGTGAAATAGAGCAGAGTAGAACAGAAGAGTAAATCAGTTTTTTTCTTTTCATGAGGTGCAGTTTGTTCTACAGCCAGCACAAGCAAGGATGCACAAAACAATAAATAGAGAGAATCACCTAAAATGGTGTTAAAATGCTTTGTACAAACTGCATACTTCAAATATGGGAGATTTCCAACAGCTACTCAAAAAAAAGTTTTTTTTCTAGCATATTTTCATTCCGGTTTTCCCCCCCAGTACTTCAACTAATCAATGTGCGTGTCTGAGGTGAAGATAAATTAGACTGTGCTGTACAGAAAAGTGTCTCCTTTTTCACCATAGAGAACACATTTTTCAAAATGTAGCCATTTCATTGAATCATTACATTAATCAATACAAGAGATGGGTTGGCTTTAAGAGAAGCTGAGCTGCTAGGTACGATGATTAGGGAGTCTGTCCTTCAAGCGGAGGAGGGTTCAACCCCCTTGTCGGCATGCAGCCACCCTGCTGAAGTGCTCTTGAGCAAGACACTGAATCCCTACCAGCTAACCAGAGCTGTTTTGCTTCTCTGCAGCTTTTAAGAAACCTTTAGTTGGACGCACAGCAAAGGGCAGATTCCCTGATTAGCAGATCTGTAAACGCGACTAACTTGCACGTCACTGCTGTCGTCTTCTATTTTATCTCTTACTGTTCAGAGTGATCAGATGGCAGCATGAATGGTTTCAGTCCAAAATGCTATAACATACTGGGAAAATGTTCTTTGCCGTTTATTAATCAGTATCTCCACAATACAATAGATCATACCCTCTAAAATGTTTCTGTTTTGTACTCACGTCTTAAGTCAACAAATAAATTCAATAATATTCCATTTGCAGTTTTCACATAAAGCCGACACCAACAGCAATTTTGCAAGATTAAGCGTCTCAATTTTCAGATACCTCTCATTTTGGAATAAAACTTTTCACCGGACTTTCTGAACTAGCTGAGTCACAGTCTGTGGTTCAGAAAGTTGCCTCCGCCATTATCTTCATCCATTCTGCATTCAATATTTATGTCAGGCTCAGTGTTTGTTTTGAAAGCTTTGTCCTTCAGTCGATTCATAATAACTCTCAGCTACTCTAAGGATACGATTAATACACTTAAGTTAATTAAAATCAATACCAGAAATGCGAATACAGATCACAGTTGGGGGCTGCATCAATAATAACAGTTTTTAAAAGGTCAGGAATTACACTTGAGACTTGTTTGGCCCGTGAGAAAACGGCTCGATTCACACTGCCAGTTCAATCACTGATGTTGAAACAGGGATAAAGCCAACAAGAGATCTGGGTTATGGGTGAGGAATATTAATTTGAAGTTCCAGTGTAAACCCAATCTCTGAGTATCCTATTTATATCTGTGTGTGGAGAGGGGAATTTAATAATACAGATCCTAAGAATGAGAGTCTGACCCATGCGTGCGTCACTGGATGTTGAGTGTGTGTTGAGTGGAAAATTACACTGAAGTTCATTTATTTAAGTAACCTTGATGGGGAAAGCTAACATTAGCTCACGCCGTGTCTGTTATGTGGTTTGGCTGCTGTTTTGTAATTGTAGATAATGTGTTTTGATCTCTACTCAGATGCGGTAGTTATATTGTTGTACACCATGGGTCTGTAGGATGCCTTCAAAGACGAATGTATATATTTTCTGTACATTTGCCAACCAGAATATTGCTGATGACTGCTGGACTTTTGAATGCTTGTTGAACTCTGCTGTACTTGTTTTATATTGTTTAGCGACAGCACATAAACTGTGACTAGAGAATTTGTATGCAAGATATTTTTACTTTTTCGGCATTGGGAGAACTCTCATATGGTGACAGTGAATTATTTTGTGTAGGCTTGGGTGGAGGAAGTGGGCAAATATTGTTTTTTTCCGGTTAGAATTAAAAACAAACTTTTCAACACACTCTCCTCTGCTTGGTGTTTGTCTTCCCTGCCCATGATGGCTGGAGCGAGACTGATTGACTGGCTGTCGCCGATGTGTTTGCTCTCGATCGCACTGTAGGGTTGTGTCAGCCAGACAAACAGCTTCCCACAGGCTTCAATCACACGCTCTTTATGACCCACTGTTTGACAAATACGACATAGGATTTTTCCATGCCACGTTTATTTCCATAAACAGGTGTGTGTGTGTGTGTGTGTGTGTGTGTGTGTGTCCAAGGTACAGCCTGAGAATTCCTCTAAACACAGGTGTGTGCCACAGCCATAAAGGAGAAAAGCCATACCATATTGCCTGTTTGGCGTCTGGAGACTGCAGATTTGACAGATAAAGCTGGAAGCAGAGGGCAGTTAAGGTTTTACACAGATGCTAGTTGTTTCCCCTATCCGACTCTTCCATCCTGAAAATAGAAGTAACCTGCTTTCCAGACAATATTAATGTCTTACCCTTCCACCCTTGGGATTCAGATGATTGTGTGACAGTCTGTTCACAGCTGAAGAGAGTATATTGGCTGAAGCCCTGACCCAAACACTCTGTACACAGATACGGATGTATCACCACGACATCCATTTACATAACAAATATTGTACAGATAAACAGATTGCAAAGTAATTCCACTTCACACGCAAGTGCACACAAACGCTTACGCACACTTACACACACAGTGTGGCTGTCAGAGCACAGCACTGTGGGAGTGTGAGCCGGTGGCCCTGGTGACTGTCACTCTCAGTCAGATGACTTGACATTCTCGTGGCCCAGTGTGTGTGTGTGTGTGTGTGTGTGTGTTGGGTGAGGGATTGAGGGGGGAGGGGGCTATATGTGTGCTTGTGCATCTGTGTGTACAAGAATGTGTCCTTATGACTGTGCGTGCTCGTGTCTCTGTGGGCGTGTATGTGTGTGTGAAAATGACTTTCTGTGTGTGTGTGTGTGTGTGTGATCCTCTCAGACAGTGACAGGAACGTGGCAGCCCTGCTGTCTGAGTGTCACAGCTCTGTCAGCAGTGAAGGTGCCGTGCAGCAGCAGCTCCATCAATCCAACGCCAAGCCGCTTCCACCCTCAGTCAGTACCACGCTGCTTCAGCCTCGCCTCTTCAGGAGGCCCACAAGTCCTAGCAGGGTTTCAATAATGGCTACCAGTGTGGAGCCTCAACAGAGGGAGAAATGAAATTATAAATTATAATTCGTTTTCATATCTTTTGGTCTTTTTTTGGTGCATTGAGTTGTCCTTTCTCTCTTTGCGACCTTGTTTGTCTTCCATTGAAAAAGTATAGATTTGTTTTCTTTCTGCCTTGAAGAATACAGCATGGCTGACTTGAATCCTCTGCGTAAGCTCAGAGAATGGGCTCTTATTTTGGCACAGATCCGATTTTGCACGGCTGACATTTAAAACGATTGATTCATCCTCGGCTGTGTGTCTCCCGAAGATTGCCGCTGGTGAAGAAGATGAAGGGATTTGACAACAGGTGGGATCCCGGCCTCCCTACCCTTTGCTCATAATGAGGGATTTGTTTATGCAAAGATCTCAAAAACACACACACATTCAGCGTCTCCCCCAGATGCTACTGCTGTATTGATCAGCCTCCATCTCAGCTTCACCCGAGCCTACATGCGCCTGGCTCCCCTGGGTGCTGAGCAGTGGGTGAGAAGTACAACAGGTTGCGTGATCTCCTTCCTGTGCGGGCGTGCAGAGGCAGAGCAGAGATGTGGAGAGAGCAGGTTAGCCGGTGGGCTTTTTAAAACCTGTTTTGCTGCCTGGTTTGTTGCCATGGACTGCTGTTGCTGATAAGAGCCGGTCAAAGCTTTCCATTTTCATTAATGTTGCTCAAAGCAGATATACACCCGGTGTGCACTCAGATGAACACTCAAACATATACGCACATTCAGGCATGCACACACTCAAAACCCCATACATACACATGCACACACACACACACACACACACACACACACACACACACGCACACACAGATTCTAGTACACTTGCAGTCACAACAATAATCTGCAAGAAATACAAGTGTACAAAAATAGTTGCAGTGTACCTTTTCACTGTGGAGAGACAGGCGTTTCTTCAACATGTCTTTTTTTCAAACCCTTTGTGGCGCATGCACACACACAAAAAAAGATGTCTATCAACACGAAAAATGAATCAATTTGCCAGCATGAATCAACACTCTATTTTCCCAAAACATCTCCAGCATCGGCAGTGGCAGCTGGACCTTTGTAGTTTCCCCCCTCGCTGTGTGCTGTACCGGAGACACGGCTCACCTCAGAGAGAGCAGGAGCGGGAATAACACCCATCTGACTGCTGTGCATCAATATATCCTGCAGCAGCACAACCTGCGTTTTGGTGGTGAGTCCACATGACCTGGTGCGGACGGCAGGCAGCTCGTCAATGACCAATAGCAGAACTGAAAGCCGTGAAGAAAGCATCAATATTGCTATAATAAAATCCAAAATCTTGTTGCCTTGCTGTTAAGAAAATTCTACCACCCTTGGTCTTATGAAACCCTTTCAAAACTGACTGGATAGATATGGAGGATACATATGTAGAGAACATAAAATAGAAAAGGTTGGAAACCGTATAATTCAAAAAAACAAGTTTATTTGCTCAGAATGCTGCTAAACCAAGTCTATTTTTGTGTTCATTTATTGCTTTGAAGTGTATTTGTCAGCACTATTTATAGTAAATAAACTACTTGTTTTGTGCATTATTCAGTTTTCTATTTTATGTTCTCTGATCCATTGGGAACCGATTTTTCCACTTTGCCTTTATGTGTGGAGTCTATGCAGGACATAATAAAGTGTTTGAATGACACATGTTAAATAATGCCGCAGCAGCAATTCCTCCTAATGTGCGCTATATCTATCCAAGTCCACTTCCCTCCGCAGCCTTGTGATTCCCTTGTACAGTACGCAGAGCCTCTGAGCCGGCTCTCGGAGAGGGATGTGAGATGTGTGCAGGCTGCGGTGCCGCGGGACCAGAGCAGCCTTTAGTGCTTAATGACCTGTCTGTATGGCAGAGATTTGGAGACACATAGAGACGCAGAGGCACAACAGGGGACTCGCTGCTGCAATTCATCTTCATTTTAATTGGGAACATTTTGTGTTGCGTGCTCCTCCACATTAATAAACCAAAGCCCCACAGCAGTTTCTCAAAATCTGATTAATGCACAATGCGCAATCCGACCCAGGTGTTGCTGAGCAGAGAGGAACACAGCAGAGCAGAGCATCTTCTTCCTCTTCAGCCTGTTTTTCTTGTCTTTTTTTTCCTCAACATTATCGTTATTATTGTCATCATTTCTCTCATCATCGCCGTCATTGTCAGCAGCTGCAGTACGGGTTGGAAGAACACCTCCAGCAACAACATCAACAACAACAAACACAGTATCAACAAACAAACATCACATAGAGATAATAGTGAGAGAACATAAAAAGAAAATAGGTTAACCCATACAGGAGCATGAAATACTTCAACTTAAACATTTAAACATCAAAGTGACCAAAATGAGTTATTAGGTTTCCACATGACAACAGCAGTATGTATTATGATAGATATACATATAGAAATGGGAGTACTCAACTTATAAACCAAATTCAGGTGGAAAAGGTTTGAAAAATTGTGTAAACTGGAAGAAAAGCACTCAAAAAATTATGAGCAATGATGAACATGTTTTGGCTGTACAGTGTTATCAGCATCAGAGTCTTGACTCTTGCTAGTTGATTCAATTGATGGATGCAGTAGAAGTTATTTCACAATATTTAATATCGGGAAGGACTGCATCTTCGATTCCATTTAACACCATGAAAGAGGCAACAATCGTTTCGACGCTAGTTCATGTTACATCTTTTGTCTTGAGCTGAGTTGTCTTGGCACAAATGGCACAAATATCTCCGACGTACTTTCATGTAATGGACAACAAAGTTCAGTAATGCTGTTGTAATGCCTCGGTGCATCACAAACGCCTTTTGTCTCTTCTTTTCTTCTTTTATTTTTCCCCTCTGCGTGGTGCCGCTCTGATCGCTTCATCTGCTGGAACACAAAAGAAAGAGAAGAGAGCGACCGCTGATCATCTGCTCTCATCTCCCTTGGGGGCTTATTCTTACAGCATGGGCTACCACCCACACACACACACACACACACACACACACACACACATATCCATGCCTGTGTGCACTCATACACACACACAAGCACACCCACACATGCACACCCTCATCCTCACACACATACATGTATCTAAATTCCCCCTCACCTCCTCCCACGCTAATACTTAACAACAAAGTTTCCAGTAAGTTGTTGAGTGGGAAAGAGACTCCGAGAGCCGCCCGCTGTTTACCCCATTGTCGGCCCTGACCGCTGACACCGAATCAAATGGAAAAGTAAACACACATATAATTGTAGCTGGAGGAGACACTGGTTAGATATGAGATCCACATCAGGTCAGCTGCTCGGCGCTCCTGACTGCAGAGGGTTCGTCTGGGTAGCCCACTCTTCTCCCCGAGGGAATTCGCTGTCTGGTCTGGCCTGGTGTGGAGCAGCAGTTCTCTCTGTAAAAGGCTTAAAAGCTTCTAGACTTTGTTTGTCTGTGATGGTGGTGGAGGTGTGTGTGTGTGTGTGTGTGTGTGTGTGTGTGTTAATGAGATTTAACTCCAGACATCATCATCAACTATTGGATTTTCTTTTTTTTTACTTGGTCCTTACAAAGAGGCTTCATAGAATTTGGAGTTAAAATACAATCTTGAATTTATGTAGCTGTTTAAATGTTGAGTATATTCACATCATGTGATAGTTTATTGATCTCTGTAAGGAAATTCTTTTTTCACTTGCTCCCCTCCAATTAGCTAAGACAAATCGGTCTGTGAGGTTTGTGGCAAATTTAATCAGCTAAATTTCTAAAAATACAAGTCTGTTTTACTCACAAACATTACATTTGTAAATAAACCTTTGGTGGCTTTAAAATGCATGTGAAATGTTTAGCTGTCACATCCATATCCACGTCCTTTTATCAAAAGATCAGACAATTACTACTGTAATATTTAGAGATTTATTGATCTCCAAGGGAAAATTCCCCACAAAACCTGCCCCCCCCCACACACACACACCCCACCCTCCTCCACTCCTTCCAGGGAGCTCAGAGGTCAGGGTCAGCTACAGAACGGCACCCTTGGAGCTGGGAGGGATTCAGTTGCTCAAGGACACTTCAGCAGGGCTTGAAACCAGATCCTCCGACTGCAGAACGGTGAAACCACTTGGCCAGAGGGGTGACAGTGTTTTCAACAAGGAGGTACGGATCAACAGGAAGTACGGATCAAATGGTTCAAGACTGAAATGACGGTTGGTTTTGGTTGATGTTAAGGGTTAGGGTCTCCACAAGTATAGCAGAACCAATGTGTGTGCATGTTTGCAATGTGTGCAAACATGTAAGGTATTTGTTTGTATGTGTGTGTGTATGCATATGTGTCTATGCTTGTGTTCATATCTTTATGCATTTGTATGTGTGACACGTGTGTGTGTGTGTGTGTGTGTGTGTGTGTGTGTGTGAGTGAACGGTGCAGCTGTCGAGGAGAAGTGAGACCTCTCCATATCTGAGTGGCGTTCTGGCTCCTGAAATATGATAGAAGTAATTATTGCATTCAGCGGAGCATGCAGAGAATGCAGATAACGCCGGCGCTTTGAGACAACTCTTCAACAACGGCTTTGCCTGTCGGTCCTGGACAATTACCGGCTGAGGAGAATGTGACACTTCTTGAGTGAACCACTTGAATGTCAATCACCTCTTGTGGCACTTCACAGGTACATGTTGTACCTTGGTACTTATACTTCCTGTACCTAACAAGTAGAGCTGCTTTGAGCATAAATACCTCATACAAAAATAGATGATTGATTTCAAGGGGAAACATGCTCCAGCATTTGTAAACCCCGAATACTTCTCAAGCCTTAATACATCTGTAGTTACTAATAAGTTTGCACTCACATTTTTCTAACATGCTTTGTCTAATTTGCATTGTCTTTGTGGTTACATGCTGTCACACTGAAAGAGGGACAGTTTCTAAAGCAACCTTGTGGCAGTGCAATTACAAATCAACTGATAAATTTACATGTACTTACTACATTGACTTTATTATGTCATTATACAATGATAAGAGCCTCAGCTAAATGTCAAAAATCTTAATGTAATGCATAAACTTAATGTACTCTCCCATTAAAATACATCTTTAATCAGGTAATTAGGATGATAATGTCACTGCGTTTTTGGACATTTAGCTGATACTCTTATCCAGAATGACTAACAGTACATCAGTAGAATAAGCTCAAATTTGGCCAGGATTGGCATCATCTCTGTGTCTCTAGTAGATAGCTCTGTCTGGTGCGCATGCTAATACTTTAGCATACAGTATGTTAAGTGATTGTAGTCAACTAGCATTATGCAAACTATGATAGACTTTTTAATCATAAGTTGGTATTGGTGTGGATTCTATGGCCTGTAGATAACTTCTGAAAACAAATTCTCCATCTTCATCATTAGTGAAGTCCATTACTAATCAACTGCACAGAAACTTTAGCTGCTGGTGTAAACAAAATACATTATGTTTAAAGTTTCGCTTCTGCCATTGAAAGTAGCTCCAAAGAGTGCTTCCTTTTTTGTCCATTTGACCAGTCCCATAAGCAAGCCTGGCAGGTTTAGATGTGTGTCACTAAAATTTACCACCCATCCAGCCTTAGAGCTGCTACAAGTTCTCATTTTCTCATTTTTTATTTTTTTATTGTTTATTTATTATTTTTTGACATTTTTATTAGATAGTTGAAAGTGAAGAGAGATAGGAAAGACTGGGAGAGAGAGGGGGGTGACAAGTGACAAAGGTCCTGGGCCAGATTCAAACCCAGGACGTCACGGCTACATGACACGCGCCCCAGACCGCTGAGACGCTCACTTTTAAGATAATGCTAGTTGCCTACGATTACTGAACATGTATACTAAGCATGCGCACCGGGCAGAGCTATCTACTGGACACACAGAGATAATTTTGGTGCCAATCCTCTCGTCAGATATTGAGTAAGGTGACCAATGGGCCAAACTCCAAAAAAGTCGATGTAGTCCTTTAAGGAGTGCAAAGGGTCAAAACAAGTAAGAATACAATGAATTAGTCAGTAAGTCAGTTACTCATCCACTCTGTGTTATTACTGCAAGCTATAGCTGGTGGGACAAAGCTTGCCCTCCTTCTGTTTTTAGAGTACACAGAGTTCTACATCTCCTTTCAGAGGGGAGTAGTTACAGAGATTGATGGTGTGTATGGTCTCTGATGTTTCTACAAGCTTATTCCACTGCCTGGGAGCCATAGAGTGCCACAAACTTTAGATCCCCGGGTAACAATCTTCCTGAGCTCGGCTTTATTGCATTCTGCCGAGGCCCCATACTAGGCTTCATGTAGCAGGGAATAAAGGAGATGACACAGCACAGTTGATGCCGAGCCCCCCCAGCCTGCGCAGGAACTATACTGTGTGCAGCATCGGGACTTTGTAGCTTATTTGTTGGGCTTTAATGTTGAATGAGAACGAGCTGTCCTGGGAGTTTACCAAGTGGTTACTTTTTCTCCTTTCTCCTTCTCCTCTCCCTTGAGTGCTAATTTCAGTGTGTGTGTGTGTGTGTGTGTTTATATTTCCTGAAAAATCAATGACTATGTCTTTATCTGTATAGATGTGTATGTGTATGTGAGTTGTGTTTGTATACTTGACTGCGCAACAAATTTCCCATCAGGGACAATAAAGTTATTGATTGACTGATTTTTGCTGATATTGCGGGTATTTTTCAAACCAATTTGATATCGGCGAACAGGGTATCTACCGCTATTTCTGTAGCTTCCCTTTCAAAATGGTGTGGATCATTTGTCCAGTCATCTAAAGTCGTGTCGTCAGTATATTCCATGTAGTAACTATCATAGCACTGAGGTGATGGCTGTAATCATTGGTATGTATTATTAAGTACAAGTAGACGTAAAAGTATTATTACAGGTGGCTTAGTGGTTAGCACTGTCGCATCACGTTGAAAAGGACCAGGTTGGCTTCTTGGCCCGGTCCTTTCTGTGTGGAGTTTACATGTTTCCCCATGTCGGCATGGGTTTCCTCTGGGTGCGTCAGTTTCCTCCCGCGTTCCACAGATATTCAAGGCAGGTGGATTGGAGACTCTGAATTTCCCATAGGGGTGAATATGAGCGTCAGTGAGTGCCTATCTGTGTTCGCGGGGTGGATCCAGGATGTTTCCCTGCTTTCCACCCGATGTACACTGGGACAGGCTCCAGTCCCCTGTGACCCTAAAGGAATAAGCGGGTAAAGGAAATAAATGAATGAAAGTATTATTACACATTTATGGCACATGTATCTAGATCAATTTGAATGCCATTTTCCAGAATCAAACACTGTATAGTAAATAAAAGTACAAGTAAGGTTCTCCCTATGCATTCCAGAAACACATACTGCATAGTACAGCAAAGTCACTGTGCAGTGATCTGTGCAGTGTCTGTCTTTCCAGTGTTAGCAATAAGGTCAGACGCACATCTGCCTCCGTGTCCTTCAGGATAATAACTTGCACCCACACACAGCCTTTGTTCTTGTCCTTTGTCTGGGCCCACAGTCACAGGAGAAGGTGGGGAAGGCGTTATGGAATAATGGAGCTTTGGATTGGTGCGACTTGAACAGCGGGATCGGGAGAAGAGCGAGCTAAATAATGCGTCATTATAGCCTGTCATTACAGCTCCATAGTCACCAGATCATTTGCATATCCAGAGGCGAAGCAAGGAGATTCCATAATGTCGTTATAATTGGGCCCAGGCGGCACGGCGACAGCGTTTGATGTCACTCATTTCTCTCTCTCTTTCTCTGGCACTCCCTCTCGCCCTCCCTGCCTTGGTTTTCTCTTTTCAGTCTTTCATCACCTGTGTATCTCCCTCTAAGTTCTCATTCTCCTCTCTCTCTCGCTCTCTCTGTCTCTCTTTTTGTCTCTCTCTCTTTCTCTCCTTGCCTCCTCAGCCTCCCCCACTCTCTCATCGCTCCCTTTCTCTTTTCATGAATGAAGAAGAGATAGAGGAGAGGAGAAACCAATACAAGAAAAGAACAATGGTCGTGTTTCTCAGTGCAAACAAACCATGGTGCTTGTAAAGACAGACTCTCCACTAGTAGTCCCTTGGTGAGGCATGGAGGGGAATAGTAGGAGGCTGGAAAGCACAGTGACGATGACAAAGGCTTCATTCATACTGACAACCTACATGGTGCGATGCAAAGACCCTCAAAGATGACTCAAAGGTGAGGAACCAGCGAAGGGTCCCATGAAAGCCTCTCAGCACCGAGTCCAGCTTTTTTCCACTGTGTGTGAAGAGGATCTTTGATATAAGATCATTTTTGAAAACCACAGCAAGACCATCTTTGTGGAATAGAGTGGACTCACTAATTTGAAATGGAACTGTAATCTGTGACAGTAATGGAAAAAAAGAATCAGTAATCAGATTGGTGGCGTCTCAGCATTAGGGGCCGGTGGGGCACAATCTATATCTAGATCATAAAACATGCTTCAGGTCTATATATTTGATTACAATGTCCGTGGTAAAATCAATCTAATATTCTAAATTTGTGACATTATATATGGAAGTACTGATGAAAACTGGCTTCAGGTTTCTGGCTTCAGGGCTTTAGGAACAAACAACAGACACTGTATCTATTTCTTATATCAATGGTTGTCTTACAAATAAATTTGTTTGAGGAGTTCTGAGATTAATCTCAGAATTCTGAGAATAAAGTCAGAATTCTGAGAAACTAAGAATTCTGAACTCAGAATTCTGACTTTATTGCAAAACGCACACATATTTATATAAAAATGTCACAGATTATTAGTTAAATAATAATAGTGCTGCATGATACCAGCAATATTCACTGTAATTTAAAATAACTGTCTGTTTATCTTCATATTTTATGGGTTTTGAAGGCATTCAGTCTGATTACACTCAAGCAAATGAATATAATCAGACTGAGTTGAATAATCCAGTAGAATACATTACTCATTCCACTTTTAAGCAGATAATCAGTATTCTGTAATGAATTAGATATTGAAATGAACCTCCTCAACTCTCTGCTAAACCCACTGACGTCTTCTGTCTTTACTGGCTTCACTTCAAACATTCATACAACACCTGCTGAGACAAACAAGATGATAAATAATCAGGATGTGACAGAAATGTCATGCTGTGGTTCGAGGGCCCCAGGCAGAATGACTTTTCAAAATGGGTTTTGAATCACAATCACAGTCACTTTAATCGCCAAGTACAATAAATGTACGGGGATTTGTCTTGTTGACGTTGTTGACACGTTGACGTGTTAGTTTGCACTGAACAGGACACAAGGACCACACCTACAGTGCAAAGGGACAGCAAAAGACATGCTATGGACAGAAGAGCTTCATTGAGGGTCAGGACACCCAGGGGGTCGCAAGATAATTTTAATAATAGTTTAATAATATTTCTACTATACTAGTTTATTATCATGTCTATTTTTTCTTGGAAAATACGGAATAGTTTTCAGCCTCTAGGCCTCCTCTGATAAGAAACAACCTGAAATGGGAAAATCATTCTTTGGTTGACCTCTTCATCACTCTGCATTATGCAGCCTGTGACGGGGGTCGTGAGTAGGCATTGCTTCGTTTTAAGGGATCATGAGCCAAAAAGATTGAGAACCACTGGACTACACATACAGCCTATTATCAGTATACAGATACACATGCATCCAATATTCTATAGTTGTGTTCCTTCAATCAGACTGGCAATCATATGGTTGAGCATTGGGGGGAAACGTAGTGAGTGATAGTGCATTGGTCCAGTGTACCATGAGGAGGAAGTGTTGAAATTATACTAATACTGTATTGATATGGCTTTGTGGCCATTATAAAAGTGTTTCATTTCAAAATAACATATTCACCACTTCAAAAATGTGATACCTCCTCTGACAAAATGATTGCTGCCATGAAAGTAAAGGTCATTATTGAATATTATTGTAGTTATTATATGTGGAGCCCCTTTCTTACACAACATGTAATTTAATTTTAATGTTAAACAATAAACATCAGGTAACATTTTGTCTTCTTGTCTTCTTTGAGTTTTGGAGTGCTCCCCTTCCTACATAATTCAAAAAGGGACCAGTGTGGTCATACCTTTTTGTGCTGCCCAGTTTAGCTAAAGTGATCAAAAAAGAAAACAATGTAAGGTGAAAATAAATTAATGACCCCTGCTCCACTTGAATTGAAAACATTTTATTCACTGATTTAATGGCTCTCCCCTCAGCAGCAGAGTAAGGGTATGATTACAGAGATAGATGAATAAAAGGGTGTAATTACCTCTGGAAAAAACTTTACCCCAACTGACCCCCCCAAAATGTGTGTGTGTATATTTGGCTGAATTAAGGGGTTGTGACAGAGGGGCTGTAACCTGTGTGCGTCAGTCGGGGTGCAGAGCTGGGAGGCCTATTTACATATTGCATACTAATGGCTGTTTGATTAGGAGAGGTGGATGGGCCTGACCTTTTCTTCTTCATGAGAGCTGTGATGAGGGTGCTGCCGTAATGAGGAGACATCTTAACTGTACGGGAGTTACGCCCTCACATGAGCACATAGATACACAGAAAGGCCCACGAACAGCCATGCTCAGACACACACACACACATTCGCCTAGCGCACACACACACACACACACACACACACACACACACACACAAACATGCACACTCGCACACAGAAGCAAGCCGTTTAAGCGATGCAAACCAGCTAAGGCGAGCCCATCTTTTCCAGTGTAGAAGCAGAGGATAATACTGGCAACACAAAGTAATTTTCCACTTGATGGATCTAGAAGCTAATCCCACTCAGAGCGACTGAGAAAGACAGACGGAGAAAGAGCAAGAAAGAGAGAGAGAGACAGAGACAGAGAGAGAGAGGGGGGTAGTAAGAGATATACATGATGGAGAGAGGAGAGAGAGATACGGAGAGGAAGAGGGAGAAAAAGTGAGAGAGAACATTGTGTGAGGCTCATACAGACTTCAGCTGGGTGGGGGCTGGAGGGATATTTAAAAGCTCTCTCAACCTTTCAAAAAAGACATTATAGAGCACTTACAGTGCCATGCTACACTATAATGACATTTTCCAGGCTTAAGAATAGGCTCTGAATAACCTGCAGGGATGTGCCCATTGTGCCTGTGCCTGTGCGTGTGTGTGTGTGTGTGTGTGTGTGTGTGTGTGAGAGAGAGAGAGAGAGAGAGAGAGAGAGAGAGAGAGAGAGAGAGAGACTTTCATTCCAAAATGAGACCTCCAGCATTTGAAACAAGTCATGGTTTCTCTTACAAAATTATTGACAGCCCAAAACTAACAATGGTATATTTTAAAGGATAGAAGGTAAATTAAGTCTGTAGTTGATAAACTATGACAGAATGGATCCCCTTTAGTTTAGAAATGCTGAATGATGAGCTTCAGGTCATGTTTTCCCCCCAATGAATATCGAGCGTTTTGGTGTAGAAATCTAATTTCCAATCATGCCTGCAGCCCTGTAGTCAGTGAATCCCTCTGCTGTGAAGACAGAAATCCCTGCCTAAAGCGCTGTGCAAATGAACTAAAGTATGGAGAATGGTGTAAGCATGGAAGACACGAACAAGACCAACTGAAAGCTCAACTGCAGAGACACTGCAGTAACAACGCATCCAGCTGTAATCCCTGAAATCCATGAATGACCACTGTAGTACCTCTGAGTCTCTGCCTCATACAGTCTACCTAATCTTTAGCTATCATTCTTCCTCAAACTTTGCCAGAGGCAGAGGACTGGAGCTTACTTTACCTGGCAGCACAGCATCAGATAGGCTCTCCTGTTTCCTCTCCTGCTCCCCAAGATAAGCTCTGTCTAGCACTAACAAACCGCAATGGGCCAATTAAGCCAGCTATCAAGCCTGTGATTGGACCACAGGCTTGATAGTTTGTTTAGGTGTGACAGAAGAACAAAAGCATCTCACATTATAATCATGTTTATTGCATATGTTGTGCATTATGCTGTGTACATTTTGTAAAATATCTTGTATCATAGTTTCTATCTTGTGTCTGTAAATGTCTGTTTACTTTGCTGTATGTTAGGTACGCTAACTCACCAAGGCAGGTTCAACTGTTCAAAACTGTTACTGTTCTCTTCTAAACTGTAATTGTTTTGTTCTGTATGTTTACTATTCTTTTTTAAAACTGTTACTATTCTTTTCTAAACTATTTTATTTTTTCTAAACTGCTGCAATTGTGCTAAACGTATATAATTGTGCTAACGTAAACATATATATAGTTGATCTGTTCTAAACCAGGAGTACTTAAACTTTTTTATTAAAGGTCCACTTATGAATTTTACACGTTCAATGGTCCGGAACAATGCCAATAAAACACACCAACATAAATCAACGTCCATAACTTGTCCATAACATAACTTAAACATAACATAAGTACACACATTCAATAGTACAGTATGGTGGCTTGAATCAGTGGAGAAATGGCACTGTTTGCCTGTAACCAATGCCTTGAACCTGGGCACAAAAGGTGTGACTGCCAGGCGGAGACACTGACCCAAGTGTAGTAGGAGTAGGAGTTTTTCACAATGTTCATTATGGAAAATCCAGACTGACATCGATATGTGGAATAGCAGTAACGTTCGCAGGTCCCGAGCCTCTGACTGACAGTGACAATTGGTTGTCATAGCAATGACATTACGCCTCGTATGATTGGACGAAGTGAATGCATCCACAGAAACTGACGACGGGCGCGTGGCACACACAAACACACACAAACACACACAAACACACACACAAGCGGCTCCATGAAAGTAACAAGCACAGATCCTGTACAGACCCACGGCGCGTTTGTTTATTTCAATTCAATGCACTGAAGCATTACAACATGTTTATCGGTTAAATAATTCCACTCGGACACAAGAAAATATATTCCTACATTATAACGTTACATTAACTTATGTCTAATGTGACACAAGGTCTGGCCCGGATCGATTTGTAGCAGATTTAAGGCAAGCACCGCCCTTGTTGACCCTGGGACGGCTCTAACTCGGCAAAATCAGGACTTGCCCTGTTCCCATGTTAATAAGTTGTGGCCACACATTATTTTATTAACATGAGATGTCACCAGATGGGAAAGAGAGAGAGAGAACTTTTCTTTTTGGGGAGCGGGTGCAATCATATAGGCCTAAGCAGGTTGCCTTGGGTCTAATTTTTGTCATTTGTGTGATGTCATTAGCTTAGCTTACAGATGCTGGGAGTTATTTGAAATTTTGAATACACAATTGATACACTTGATATTGATACTTTAAGCTGTTGTATCAGTTAGCTTCACATAACAGGTGGCGAGCTTGAAACTAGCACTATAGCTTTCGCTTGTTCTGCTTTAAACTTATTGGTCTGTTCTACACAGTTACTAGTTTGTTCAAACATTTTACTGTTCTGTTATTATTCTGTTTTACTGTTGCTATTCTCTTCTAAACTGTCAGTCTGCTGCTGTTGTTCCAGACCAGGAAGGTATAAGGCTTTTAGAGATAACGAGGTTTCCCCCTGCTCTCCTTCATCATAGGAGGTGTAATTAGACAGGTAATGGAGAGAACGGCAGCTCCGGGGCCATCCTTCCTAATCAAAGGAGTCGTAGCATTGCAAATACTGACCCTTTGTTGACTCTGCTGACTAAATGACTGAGGAGGTACATTACAAAATGAGGGGGTGGGGTATGATATCATTTTAACTTCTGACGAAGAGTGAGATACAAGATCCCAGAGACGGCGCTAATGAATCTCATTCAGATGTGTTATGATGATGATATGCGGCTCTTTATTCACGGGAAGGGAAAAGTTACGAGACGCCCTGGGTGAATAAATCGGAAATAAAATTGGGAGCGAGGGAGTGATGAAGCCATGTCCCCTCCCTCCTCTGCCCCCCGCCCCCGACTGCTGCCCACCTTCCTCTAGACCTGTCCACCCACTCTTTCTCTCTCTCTCTCTCTCTCTCTCTCTTTTGCTCTCATAAAAACTCACTCTCTCTTTCTACATCTCTCTTTCTCCCTGTGTTTCGTGCTTTCCTTTGGTCTCTCTCTCTTTCTCTCTCTCTCTACCCCCCTCTCTTTCTATCTGTCTGTCACCCCCCCCCCACACACACACACACCTCTCTCTCCCTCCCTCTGTCAGTCTCACTCTCCCTCCTTCTTATCAGACAGGCAGTGAAGCATGGGGAAGCTGTCTGCAGTGAAGACAACAGCAGGGGAGCGCAGGGCCATGCGGTGCAGGGAACTGAGACTTAAGAGATTACAGAGCCTAGACTGCGAGACTGAATTAAGGGGTTTAGACTGTAATAAAAGGGAATATTCAGACTTAATGTTTAAGCAGGGACATTACAAAAGGATCCAGTCGGGAGTGCTAGAGGAGCACGTGCTGCCTGGATAAACCTCAATATGGAAAAAAGGCTGTTTTACCATTTCAAAAGCAGGTGATGAGGGAAAAAACAAAACACTGTAATGCCAGCATGATGGAAGGAGAAAATCTAACTTGATCGCAATAAATCCATATCATCATAATAGTGATATGACTGTTTTGTTGTTCACCTCACTGTTCATACAGTCATGATCTATTCCTGTAGACGTGAGTGTGTGAAATTTAATTATCTTTGAGCATTCCACAAGAACACACACACACACATCCTCCACAGGGGTGTGTTATAGATTCTCCTCTCTTCTGCCGAGAGGGGCAGAGCCGATCGGCAGTAAGTACGTCACTGTTATGGTCAATACCAGCACATCTCTTTTGTAAGTAAATACCTCATTATAAAGGAGCCTGTAGCTTCGGTAACCATAGTTGCAAAGAAAAACCTTACAACTGGTCTTGTCGCTGTACTGTACTTGAGCCGATGTCTAGAGTCACTTTTAAGAGTATTTAGTAGTAACTTCTAGAGTATTTTTAAAGCTCTGTACTTTAATTTTTACCTGAGTATTATTTCAAGTATTAATTTCTGTTATTAATTTCTCATATTAATTGACTCTTGAGTATTATTTGTAGACCTAAGAGTAGAGAGTACAATGAGATCTGGTATTTCCAAGAAAACAGTCACACTGGACTTTACTTCCCCATAACTGAAACTATAGCTTTGCTGATATGGAAAAGGCACCATCTAAAAACTTGGGCTGCTAATGAACAATCAAATTATTAGCAAGCCGGACCAAAATAGGTCTTCCGGTAGTTTTTGGGGGTGAGATTTTGGATGTCCAAAATCTTTTGTACATGAAGAAAATTGTAACGATTTTTGTTTTGAAAGTAAGTAAGTGCTTGGGTATTTTACTTTGGCCAGAAGTGACCAAAAGATAGAAGACTTTGACAAGTACGTACCACCAAGCTTTCCTCCATGTTTGTTTGAGTTTGGTGACTTCCATCAGAGTGAGTGTGCTCGTACGTTGTTCTGGGGGTTTACACTGTGTTGAGGAGGATGCTACACTAAAACAACAGAGAAAGAACGTGAAAGCAATGTAAGAAGGACTGGGACAAAGAGAGAGGACACTGGATAGGAGATGTGTGTGTGTGTCTGAGTCTATGTGTGTCCGTGCGGAAGCAGATTGGAGGTGAAATTAAAGAGGGGAGTGGGAGAAGAGATTGAAGGATATAGAGCAAAAATGCAAGGATAAGGTTGAGAAAGCAAAGAGGTAATGCTCCCAGTGGGAGAAAGAGGAGGGGTGAGAAAATCAGAGAGAACTGCTCTGGGTGGAGAACTTGACAGAATAAGATTGACAGAGTAAGCTTCAAATGAGAATTGCCTGCAGGTATTCATCACATCTGCAGGCATATCATTTCACAAGTAATGCGGAGAGACAATGATTTATTCATAAATATTCGGCGTACCTGTTCTTGACACGAAAGCGTACCTGTTGCTGTTGGATGTTATTGTCAAGATGAAAGCATTATGAAAAAGACAGCGTCTGTGTTTGAAATAGGGCAAAGAAACAGTCAAAAGGCACCAGCTGTGAGTGGCACATTCTGCCCAAGGATAACACAAGATCAGGCAGTACGAATGTAGGTGCACACACACACGCAAATGCACACACATGCATGCACACACACACACACACACACACACACACACACACACACACACACACGTTCATTTCTGATTGAGATGAGAGAGAGAGAGAGACTGAGAAACAGATGTAAATAGTTGTACTGAATACCTGTAACCTTCAGAACTATCTGGTAACTACCAAAGTGACTCATTCTCATAATTGTTCTTGCTAAGAATGGAGACATCTTGCATTATGCCACAGGCAAACCAAGTTGTAGTCCTGTGATGCTGCACTGCTTTGAGGTTAAAAGCATCACAATAAGCTATTGATGGAGCTGTTTCAGCATTCAGCTAGGACACGGAAAAGTCACAAAGCATTCATCACCTGTGAGCAGAAGCAGGCTGTTATCATTCAGTGTGTGTGTGTATGTGTATGTGTGTGAGTGTGAAAAGGGGAGGAGGAAGGGGAGCTTGGCCCAGATAATTGTTATAATTGAACCAAATTGCTCTGTCTCATCCCCAGAATGGCTTGGGGGGATGAAAACATCTCGATCACAGGGGGACTCTATTGTTGCAGAGAGCGGTGGCAGCGCCAATTCTCATCAGTTCCTCTCCTTCCGACTCCATTGGCGAGGTCTGGCCTGGGTTCACTCCCAGTTAACCTCAACACGGACGGTTATCAAATCCATTGACCAGGAGGCACGACTTGGATTTCACCCAGTGGACACATGGGACAACACGACTGCCCCCCCCCCCCCCCCCCCCCCCCAAAAAAAAGCCTCACCTTCAAAGACTGAGACACCCTGAGATGGAAGATCATGCCAAGAACCAAACCATCGAGCATGTTCTCCTCAAGAGAAGCCAAGAGGAGCGAGACAGATAATGAGTCATCCAGGTAGCTGTGGGACATCTAAATGTGTAAAAGTCAAGGTGACATTCACACACATTCACATCGCAACATCATGACATTCTTCTCTTTTGTGCTTCTGCATGATCACCTCGTAATGCAGAGGATTTTCTAATATATGTGTACATTTCTTTTGATGATTTGCAGTATGGGATTAAGAATTTAGTTACAACATATGATAGAACTATGTTGTTATTACTGCATTTAACCGTGAATTGTAATTGATAATAATGTGATCGACTGGTAACATGGGACTAAGCACTTTACTACACGTTACTTGACACGCTGTGATGAAAGGATTGTGATGAATTGCTGTATCACGGAACGTTTGTACCATGTGACCTGTGACCCAGTAAAGGTACATATGAGGAAGCAATTCTGTTTCCTCTGCATCACCCCGACGAAGGCCATGTAGCCGAGGAATGTTTGGTGGAATATATAAAGCACGAAGAGTATAATATGTGACTTGAATTTTCCTTAGGCTATAAGTCGAATTGTTACAAAAGCCTCATGTCTGCATCTCACTGGGTGTGCGTTCTTTTTGCTGAAGTTTGACATCATGACATGCCAACAACAACATTAAATATATGTTTTGATTTGTTTCGCTGGCTACAATTCATGATTTGGATGGGAATCTGGTGGGAAACTGGTGTATCCTACTGGCTAACACGTTGTGGCATAAAGTCTTCATCAGAGCAGCATGGTTTATGTTTATGTTTATGTTTATTTAAGAATCCCCATTAGAAGTACATGGATGTGCCTCTAGTCTATTTTAGTTAACACCTTGATGAAGCCAAAATGTAAAAAAAATGGTAAACTGAGACCAGGTCTTGCTGTTTTTTTGAGTGCCGCTATCCCATGTTCCTCATGGCTTTTCTCATGTCTGGAGTGTAGCTCATTATTTGTTATTTAGTTCCTACAGTCTGTTTCACTCATCTTTATCAATGGTGCGAATAATTTTGGAGGGCACTGTATAGATTACTGGATCATACACTGTGCATCGCCTTTAATATTACATTTTGAAAGGCTGCTATGATGAAGTGTAATGTTGGTGATATGGCTGGGTAAGAGTGACAAAGATTTATGCTGCCACGTTACATAGGAAATCTGTACTCCCCTGTCTGTCTAGTTTTTAGGAGCACATGGCCCTCAGCTCTGCAGATAAAAACAAACTAAATCTAAAGCTAATCCTCTCATGGCTTCCCTAAATCTGCAGATCATCATCAAATCTGCCAGAGACCATAGGGTGAGATAAGGCTGGAGCAAAAAAAAGAGGAGAGAGGGAGAGAGGAGGAGGAGGATGAAAAAGAGGACAAAGGGAAGGGGAAGGATAGGGAAGAAGAGGAGGAGGAGGAGGTGATGGAAAAGTTGGGGGTAACAGAGAAATCAGAGAGGCAACAGGTAGCAAGAATATAAGTAATATAAGTAATCTCATTCAGTAGCTCTATTTAGTACTGTCATATGATATTTATGAATTATTATATTGATATCACTATAAAACAGAATTTGTTTTATAGTGAGTGTAGCAATTTTCATTCTTTATGTAGCAATTTTCATTCTTTATGTACATGGAAAGACTAACAGTGCTCTAGTCAAACGTGCTGAGGCAACAGATGAGGCCAGGATGTGCGGCCATTTGTCTCTGCATGTGTTAATGATCTTCCTAGGCATTGACTGACATGCTGTGCTGGTGTATCAGCGGTGTGACACTAAACCATGTCCTTCACATGGAGCTGAAGCAGTAATTGGGTCTCCAACAACCCCTCATCCCTCCTTACTCCCTTTGTCCTTCATGTTAATTTCATGCTGCTTGGCATGATGTAGGTTCACGATAGACTCAACTGCAACAGATAACATCCGTTTACAATTAGCCCATTTCATAATATCCACTCAAGGCTGGAATAAAAACAATCAGCTCAAAGGAACAGCGCAAGACTGAAATAGAAGCAGTGAATCAAAATACCTGAACCATGGTATCGGGTTATTGTAATCAAGAAAGAGCAATTAGACACACCGAGCTGAGAGCATTGCAAATAAACAGTCACCGTCTGATTTATGAGTAGACAAATATCAGCATCACAGTTGGAGAAAGACTGTGTGTGGCACAGTATCGCACTATCAAACACTCAATCCCCAAATGCAGCCGGAGGTTCGATTCCTATCTGTGCCACTTATTGCTCTGTGTCCAATCAATATGTGTAAGCCTCTCTGCCCTCGGCCCAGGCTGAATGATTTGCCCAGCTGGAAGCGGACAGGGTGGAGTTTTCATGGTCTGTCTGTCTGTCTGTCTGTCTGTCTGTCTGTCTGCCTGTCTGTCTGTCTGTCTGTGCATCAGGACCCGTTATGCATTATGGAGACTCTGAGCCGGCCAGATCAGCAGCGTCTCAGCCGCCTGAGTCTGTCTGGCTCAGTGCTGAGCCCCACTGACGGCCGATCCATGACACACACACACACACACACACACACACTGGCAGACACCAGTTCACACATCCATGCATGCACACACACTTTCTCTCTCTCTCTCTCTCTCTCACACACACACATGATGACATGCAGAGATGCACAGACACAGGTAGTTAGAGAGAGAGAGAGAGAGAAAGAGAGAGAGAGAGAGAGCAGGATTTCTATTGCAGTTGCATTGCTGCATTTGGTAGATTCAGACAGTCTCTACCAAGCTGCCTACACCAGCATGAAATTCAGAAATGTAACTCCTAACAAATCTATCAACAGGCCGATGGGTGTTTGGTTACCTTTGGGTGTCCTGCTGATGATTGTATCCTAATTACAAAAAGGCAGAGGGTGATACTGAGGCACGGAGAAGACTGGACAAAATGCACCTGTGCTTGCGCTCACAGTCAGGAAACAGACAGAGAGAGCTGCAACTGATTTATGTTGTTCATACTTTTCCTTCCCCTTCCCCATCAAGCCGGGTCAAAGAGATGCAGGCAAAACAGCAGTACCAAATATATCTGCCCTCTTCAGCGCTCATCACAATGACTGTCAAGACTTTATTTAGAAGCAAAAATAATGTTTTCTCAGGTGTGACGTATGTGTTGATGTGTGTGTCTTTGTCTGTGTGTGTGTGTGTGTGTGTGTGTGTGTGTGTGTGTGTGTCAATTGCACATGATGGAAGTACAGTAGATTTTCTGAAGGATCCATTCACTATCCCTCTCTCCATTAGGGTCTTTGTTGTGGTAATCATGCTCCCACTGTCTGGGCCTAGTATTATCGTCACTGGCCCCCATTTAGCTGCACCATCTCATCATCTTGTCTTGGCTCTCCCCAAACCCGGCCCCGACAGTACAAGCACACCAGATGAGAACACATAAACACTTAACGGTGTTATGTGTACCATTTATAAATATATCAGTATATCACCAAATCACCATCCAATGCACCATCCAATGCATGCTGGCAAGTAAGCTTACAGGATTTTTATCTGTCCTCCATCCTCGTGTTCTTTTATTTTGGAATTGTGCTTCGGCAGTTAGATATTAATTCAAATGTGTTATGAAGGACACAAACGCACAATAATGCATATTGAGAAAGACCAAATGTAAAGTGCAGTGTAGAGGCTGCCCATCTTCTCGGCGATGGTCTTTTTTGTTTACGGTAATTATACTAATGTCTCAAAAAGAATGAAATGATTTGTTGATGTTAAAATGCTACATGCCGCACCTTTCAGGGCCGAGGAGATAAAATGAGATAACAGCTCTCAACATGTCTATGTCTCTCTGTCTATCTCTCTCTCTTTCTGTGTACATCATCTATCCCTCCACTGCTCTCTCTGTCTCTCTCTCAGTCTCTGTCTATATGTCTCGCTCTCTGACCAGATTCCCTCTCTTGTTTACAGCAGCTAGCTTTCCTCTGTCACTATCTCCGCATGAAGTCTATAAAGATCCATGGATTGACTGTGCACTGGCCTGCCCTGCCACACCTGATCCACGTAGAACAGCGAGAGCACATATATTAAGTCAACAGTCAATAATACAATCCCAAGAAATGTATGTGTACAGAACACATGGGGAAGCAGGACTAAATCTAAAGAATATATTCCCTTCAAACCCATGTCAGTGGACCAAATCCATATATCTCATATTTTTTGGCCAATTCATGATCCATATCAAGTTTTACATATTTGGCTGTCTTGGGCGTCAACAGACTGCATGGTATAGGAACAGAATGATACACAAGGCTCAATCTGGTGCAACACATTTAAAATTCTGTAATAAAGACAAAAATAAAATGTACGTTCAGAGCTCTCTCTCACATCATGTACTGACAAGTCCTTGATCTGATTCTACCTCAGATATTTCACAAAACAATAGAGTGAAGATTCATTTGAATTCATACACAGTAAAAATCCATTGATCATTCATTGAATCAAGTGCAGTTATAACCGCATTACAGGTCTCATTATTCTTCACTATTTAACTGAATCTCTTTCACAGGCTATTTCTTCCAGGGACTCAGGTTAGTATAAAGGCAAGTCTCTTTCTTTTCAGATGTAAAGGTAAGTAAAAGGTAGGTACTTAGCATTAGCATAGCATAGTTCCACTCTCTATTCAGTGACACATACCCTGAATTTCAATTAGCTTAGTACAGCTTGTTGACTAGAACCATACAACCCTTCATCTGGTGTGATGGTGTCACTGTGTGGGATAATCAGTAGCTCATAGAGTGGAAGATACACTCGGGAAAAGTTGATAATGAAGGACCGGTAGTAAGTGAGGAACCTTAAATATCTGAATACCCTAACATCACTAGTGTTCTCTCTTTTAAGGCCTTCATGGGAGCTATCTCTGCAGGATCTCACATTTCTTTGAGGTGAGCTTCACTCCGTGTTCCTTGTACCGCTGGAGCATTGCACGGGCATGTTCCAGATGGTCTTCAAAGCCGGCACTGTGTACTAAGATGTCTTCTACATGGCAAGTGTAATGTTTCTGTTGTGTACTTATATACCAAATGAACAACGACTTACTGAACAGCAATATGGTTTATTAACCAAGGTTTGTACACGCACAGTTATCTCTCCGTCTCGCTGACTTCCTGTGTCCTGTGTACTTTCACCAGGTGGCGTAGTTTCTCTGTCAACACATAATACTCCTGTGAACATCACAGCAAGCAAATTGTGTCCCTCAGTCCTAGGCAGTGCTCCACACTCCACTGGAATTAGGGTGGAGCTCAGGCCGACTGGTATGCGCTTTAGGTGACAGGAGACTTGGGCAGGTGAATGGTCTGTCTGAATTTCTGTACGAATCTCCTGGACTTGCGGACCTTTACTGGTGGTGAGCCTTCTCCGTTTCTCTTACCTTTCACCTTCCAATTTTATTGCTTCGTTCACCCTGTCAATCAGCTCCTCATCCGTTGTTCTAACATCACTTGGTTTTAAAATGCGTCTTGGGCGATCGGATCACAAGTGGACAGCCGAGACACATCGCCGTTTACACCTGTGTTTATCATGCCTGTCCAAGGTGTCCAGCTGACCACTTGTGTTCAGATTTCGTTACTGCCTACGTCACTTCCGCTAGAAGGTCAAAGGGCCCCGCGCACAGTTAGACTTGCTATTATTGTCTTTGGCTTTACGGTATGCTAGCTTAAAATGTTTGATTTTACGCTGGCATTGCTGCCAGCTGCTAGGTTGTAGCCATTTTCTTCCATCTTCCTAGCAATACCCTCGTAAACGGCCCGGTTACGATAGGAGTCGTCTAGTTTTCTTTGGACTAAATCTTCTGCCCAAATGGAGATTAGGCATCTGGTTTCACTTGCACTCCAACCACGTACATCAGTGCTCCTCTCCATTTTTTCGAGCGCTGGCGCGCTGTCACCAAAACAACCACCACATCCTGCATTGATGACGTATTTTCCTGTTACGTCCTTGTCGGGGACGCATCAGGACGCATTAGCGTTTACACTACAAAAGATATGTGGTCAAATGCGTCCCAGACCACCTCGGCAAGTGGTTTGAGTGATCGGATCACAATGCGTCTTGGTGGTCGTTTACACTTGTATTTAGCGCTGTCCACTTGTGATCCGATCGCCCAAGACGCATTTTAAAACCAAGTGTAAACAGGGTAGGGCAGGATCTGAAATTTCACAGTCACTCAACAATCCAGTTTCAACTGACTGGAGGAATTGACGTTGAATACTGGCTCTGCTGTACTGCTCATCAGTGTCTTCATTCGTGGCCTTCCATAGAAGTTTCTCTTTCAGCTCAATTGTTTGGAAGACAAAGTTCAGGGCTGACTCCTTAGGATCTTGAGATATATTAATTAGCTGGTGGTAGGGGTTGGTGGCGCTGTCTGCCTTGTAGTGGCCTTTCAGGATGGCGAACAGTGTTGTTAGTGTGAGCACACGCTCGATCTCTATCATGTCTCTCAACGACTGACCTTGATTGACAGCTCTGATCGCAGCTTCGATTATCTCTGTCTCTGTGTATCCTTTTTCCAGCCCTATTTCAATTTGGCGGATTAAGCTGAGGTAAGACAATTTGTCCTTCTGCCTACTCTCTCCAATTTGCCCACAGATCTTTAAGGCAGTTTTGGAGTTTGTTCTAGTTTGCCTTTGAACAGAGTGTCTTGCTCTTCTTAGGTGTTTGCTCAGACTTAATGTAACTTTCTCTGCTTCATCTCTGGTGTGTCATGACATGAAATATTTCTCCTCAGCGTCTTTCCTCTGCGTGGGTTATTAAGCAGGTAACTCTTTGTCTGAACAACTGCTCTTCAACTCTGTTATGAATGACAAAAGGTCAGTAAAGTACGACTGATGTCATCCAGCACTCTTTCAGCCATCCTGATGAGCGCCCTCCGGGTCTCCTGCAGGGTAACCATCCAGGCCATCACCAGTGTTGGGGGGTAACGTGTTACAAAGTAATCAGATTACTTTTTTGTGGTAACGAGTAACTTAATGCGTTGGATTTTCAATTTATGTAATCAATTATTAGTTGCTTTCTCAAAGTTACATTTCGCAACTTTTATTTTTCTTTCAAATGGTTAAATGTTTAGTTAGTGCAAATAAAAAAAAATTGAGGTATTGTACGCTACATATGTTATTAAAAGCAGACTGCAGCAGGCTGCGGTGCGGTGGAGGCTTGTAGGTACGACTCGCTTTCAGAATGAACACAATAATAAACTGCAAATACTTGGAACTTGGAAATAAGAGAAGGATAAGAACATTAGGCTATTGTTAACTGTAAGTTTAGTTTTCACTATCTAACCTGAAGGTTTGAATGAAAGCGCTTGTGAGCGGAGTCTGCCGTTTATTTTGAGACCAGTGAAGTTAGTTTCAAGTTTGATATTCACCGGTTGATGCATATTTTTTTCTCAAATTAGGCTTTTTTATAGAGAGAAACACGGAGCCAATGTTTCACAGTGTTGATAACAGTCAAAATCACCTGCGGTTGTGATGCAGTGACGGCAGAAAGGCATCCAGTCGGTCCAAACCCCCACTGAGTATTTACTGTGGAACCAGGTAGCTGCTTGATGTTTTCTTTAGACAACAGTAGATTCTTAAGGCTGTGTCCCAAAAGTGATGATTAGTGATGATTTCTGTACATTAAGAGTGATGACATCAGCAGAAGACGTATTTTAAAGGCATGATTTTATGTGGGTAACGTGAAAGTACTCTTAACGCGTTACTTTTAATGAAGACTAACTTAGTAACGTAGTTACTATTTAGGGCAAGTAACGAAGTAAAGTAACTAGTTAGTTTCAAAAGTAACGTTCCCCAACACTGGCCATCACACTACAGGTACCTACAGATGCACTGTACAACACTTCCCCAACTGCCATAGGGCTGCTTGTCATGAAGATGCTGGCTGTCCTCCATTGTGGTTGTGGGCTCTGCTCTGGATGAAGGGGTTGTCATATTGCTTTCTACTGCACCCTCCTGGCTGGCTTGTCAAAATGTTACAGGCACACATTACCATGCAAAAAAGAAGCTCTAGCGCTATGCACACCGCGTTATCCAGTGCAACGTTTAACCACTCCAGCACACTCGGTGGCGCTATATTAGCTTGCTAACAAGGGCCTATATGAGGCTAAAAGCTAGCACTAGCTAGATCTCAACTTATACCCACTCAAATAATGTCTTTGTAACCTGGTAGTTCCATCTGGCTGACATTTCGCCATGCAAATGTTTCTTGGGTGTGGTCTCTGTATGCCTTTATGGAATGGCTGTAGAGCTTGGGAAAATCTGAGATACACAATCAATTTTTCTCCATTTTGGACCGGCACATGTACAGTCACGTACAGTACTGTCATTGGCTGCGCTGCCAAAGGTCAGCGCATGGTGGGTTCAAACAAATTGTAGCTTTAGCCAGTTCTCCATTCAACACAATGGCCAAGACGCACAGAAAACCTTTCTTGCGCAGTAATGTGAATGTTGTTTTATTAAAATATGGGTTTATTTTCTCAGTGAGAAAAACCATATACTTATTTTGAATCACTGTGTACTGTTAAAAACCTTGTATTCTCATTTATCGGAAAACTACACAAAGGACAACATGACCCACAAGGCTATCAAAGGCTAGCATAGATTATCTTAATTAGCATGCTAGCAGCGATTAGTATTAAGGTTAGCAGAGGTTAGCTTTAGCTTTAGCAACATTTTCATGCTAGCTACGTTTAACTTGCGCATTTAGCATAACCCAGTTAGCATGCATAGCACTTGCCTGGCTTGTCATTTCCCACATAGAGACGTGTTGAAACTATAGTTTTACCTCATTAATTTTACATTAGCACTGAGCTGTTTCAACTTAGACTTTGTTAGCGACCATCATTTTACCACCGAATCTAAGCGAAGTTTGTTTGCTAAACTACAGTCAAACTCAACATCTCGTGAGCTATAGCGCAGAGCATGTTTGGTAGCTTGTTCTGCACCCTCTGCCGACCACCCTGAGCTTAGCAGGAGTAGAAACGTATTGTAAGTGCTGTTAATGAATTAGGCTACATTGTAAGAGAACAAAATGACCAACCTCTTGACTTTAAGCATTAACCGACACCAATTTAGTTTAGTTTATTACGTTTATTTGTCAGGGACCATGTGCAAGAAAAAATGATCTCAGAGAAGAGAAAAGATGCTTTGCACCAGATTATAGCTATTAGCTAATTTCCATCTGCAGTCCCAGGGCAGGTAGACATAAAATACAGCACAAACAATACAATAAATTACAAAGTACAAGTTGAAGTACAATAAAATCATATCACCACATTTCATACACACACTGCACAATATGTGAGATCACATTGTGCTACTTTGAATAATAAATTAGACTAATCTAGGCATGATTGGTTATTTACCATCCATTTCTTAGCTTCACGTGAGAAAATGTGAAGATCTGTACAGACTTTCAGGTCAGTGGGAAGTTTGTTCCATTCCTTTATGGCTTTAAATGAAAACGTGGATTGTGCAAAGGCAGTGCCTCGTTTTGGACTACACCCCCCCCCCCCCGCCCCTTGAGGTTGACCTCGTAGTCCTGCTGGTGTTCTCGGAGCAGAGTTGGACAAATTTGTTCTTCAGGGGTGGGGAGCGGCATTGTGGATTATCTTGAACACCATACGGATATCTGAATACATGATTGCATTTTCAAAGTTTAACATATTATATCTAGAGATTATGCGGCAGTGGTGATATTGTCATGATTTCCTGATTTAAAAAAATAAAAATACTGTTACCCAAACCAATTTTAACACTTGGTGCCACAGCTGAATATCTTTGTAAGGCTAACAAACACAATACTGCATTCACTGTGGCAGAATAGTTGAGAGCAAACTGGATGTTCAATTGTGTTCAAATGATGGTAAACTCTGGTAAACTCTTCTCTGGCGGAAAGTGCCGTCTACCGATCTGCAGATGGAACTTTTGATGTCTACCAATGGCAGTGAATACAAATCAGAGAAGCGTCTAGCAAAATGGATGGATGCACATGTTTGTCCATCTGTTTTCTTGTGTCCTCTTTCAATGAAGATAAAGCTTTCTTGTTCTGGCTGTTCATTTTTGCATGCAGAAAAAAAAAAGTTATAATGCCAAATTAGGTTTGTCTGGGCTATTCCAGTTCCCTGCTTAGCATATTTAGTTATTTATGTAAAATATACCTGGTTTTTTAATTAAATGAAATATTGAAAATGAACAGTCACACCATGTTATTAAACAGATTGTTTTTTGTGTGCAAACCAGTATGGCTTTTTTTAGGCCATAGTGTGAGCACAGCCTGAGTGAATGGTAGCATTGCTAGCGAGTTGATTACACCATAAGCACCATAACACAGCCTGTGTGCATCTATCAGAATATGTTTCTGTCAAGTAAAGGAAGTACCTGCATAGTATCTAAACACAGTGAGACTGGGCATCCAGCAAGGAAAAATGGAAGTCATCTACAGCCTCATAGCACAGCAAGGCAGTCTACTGTAATCCACACAGTCAAACTAAGATATAAAACTAGAAACAAGCATAAGCACTGAAAACCTGTTGCAGATTGTATTCAGAGGTGCTTTTTGTTGGCATGCCAAACATTCTGACAAACAAACGGAAATATGAAATTGATGTTTATTTTAGATGCATGAATAAAAGAGCAACACATGACCATTATATTTTGGTTGTGGTCTATGAGTAGAGTGCAAAAGTGTAGCCTACTAAAATCATGTACTATAAATGTGGCAATGTAAGATATAATTATAACAAATATGTTGTATGTCATACGTTTGTATACCATGTAGTGCCTTGTATACATCTAACCCTTCCATCAACGGCTCATGTTATGTGTACTATTGTTCCTACAATACTACACCAATATGCACTGGATGAAAATGATAGAAGAGACATTCCATTGAAATAAACATGTCTAGGAGAAATTATGATCCTCTTCAAAGGTGCATAAAAGACCTGGATATACCTTCCCAAGATATATATATATATATATATATATATATATATATATATACATATATATATATATATATATATACATACATATATAATAGTTCAACCTCAGCAATCTAGATGGATAAAAGGTTAGAAACAGGTAAAAACACACAATTAGAGAATGAGTCAAATAACTCTTCAGCAGGATATCACTTTTAGTTGGTTATGTATTAGGGGAATATGCAAAAAAAATAAATCAAACAGGTCGCATATACACATCCAGTGTTTCCCCTTCTTTCAAACCCCAAAAAATAAAAGTTACACAAGTCAAACAATACACAACATTTCAAAATAGATTTTACAGGATTAGGCTTGTTCAATTGAACCTGGGTGCACCCTTAATGATAGTTTTATGCAAGCTTGCAGCAGTGTGTTGGCGCGCGCAATCGTTGGAGCTCATAAAACAAAATGGACGGAGTGGCGAAACTGTCCTCCACTGAAACACAGCTTACTCACAGTATAGGAATCACTTCCCTGTTGCTGATCAAATCCAACGCTGGTGCAGAAACACACCGGAATCTCACACCTCAAGGAAACGTCCACCGGAGAATCCACAGTTCACTCCCGAATCCGCTGCACGTTGTCCTCACGGCAACTCTTCATCAGAAGGGCACGACGATCAACACGCCATGCAGACTTCTCCTGAACTCTGTAGACAGTCTCACATGCAAGGATAATCTTCAAGCAATGAGCAACGACTGGTTTCATGGACCCCACAACGCAATAACTTCACTAAACATTGTAAAATAAAAACCGACAGCTCTCTGACATCTCGTCTTTCTGTTTTTTTCTTCTCCAACATAGCGCATTCCCCAAAAGTTTTTCTAGCTTCCTATTGGCTAAGAACTTAACAAGCATCGCTATTGGTTAGAATTAGCTCAGGTAACCATAACAACGGGTCAGACCTAAATTCCAAGAAATAGAAATGACCAAGAGTAATGTAGGAACTCAACACTTTGTTTAGAATGTTCACAACCCTTAAAATGTACTATGCAGACAATATAAGAAAATACCTAATGCATTACATGACATTACATAAAATGGTACACACGTACTGATGACAGTAATAAATGTAAGATGCAATACACTGCATTAAACCCAAATACTCACAGCAAAAGGCTGTAATGTAAATAAAAAAATAACAATACATGGTTATAAACCCAGGGTGTTAACCAGGGTATTACATACAGTTCTTATGTTTTTATGTGACATATTCTTATGTCTTTACAGTTTTTATGCTAGCCCTGCCATGATGTAGCTCCTATAATTTCAAGGTTGCCACATGCAGGTAGTGCAGTCGCAAACACCCTGCAAAGCAAAACATCTCATTTAATCGTGTGAAATGTTTTGCATTACTATTTCATCATGTAGGCTACTATTGAATTCAAAATAGCATGTGAAATCAATAGAAAACCACTTTAGCGTTTAAAAACTCACCACCATCAAACAACACTAATTCCCAGATAAGTATTTTGATCCCACATAGATTTTAAAGGTACAAAGTTGCCATGTACCTCCATGGGGACTGAAACAGCTCTATGTATTTTGTCTGGTCATAAACTGTCTTAATAAGCACCCTCGTCTCCCCCAGTGTTTCCATGAAAACCTTCTCCACAGGAGCTTTCGTGTCAGTTTAAACCTTCCCTACTTGCTCATTAAAAGAGGCGACAGGCAGGAGTTAGGGGCACCACTCTGACATTTCTTGCTACCAACAATAATAATACGGCAGTAATGAACAATATAAGCCAATTAATTAATAAGTTGCTCATCTTTATATCTAGCAGCTCATGTGTTCACTGTTTGCTTCACTCTCATTGCCTCTAAGATAACTCAAGTTTCTTAAACCTCTTGTTGGATAGATAGATAGATAGATAGATAGATAGATAGATGACACATTCATAAAATTATCACTGAGTACTTTGAGCAACTAAGAGCTTTTACACGTGTTGCAAGAGAGAAATAGCTGGAGACTTGGGATCAAAAAGGGAGCAACAGCAACACCGTGAGATAAAGGAATAAAGGGGCAAACCGTGATACATGAGGCATAAGCGAAAAAGTGAGAGGGATTCTAAATACCCCACTTGGTCCCTAATGGCAATGCACAATAAATCATCGCTAGGAGGGAATGAGTTAGTCTTGGGTACAGTAATGGATTTAAAATAGAGCCATTCATGGCTTTAACAACCTCTATTACCTTGCTTTAAAAGGCTGAGTCACTGCAAGCAAAGGCAAGGCATTAAAAAGCATCATCCTATTGGACTCGCACTTGTTTTTTAGTCCAGCCGCCTGTCTGATTGGCACTTTTGAGTGTCGTGTCGGTTAACCTATTCAGTCCATTTCAAACAACTTCAATAAAAAAATGCTTTTTCACAGGAGAGACCTGCAGTTACATGTGAGTGACGGAGAACTGACGATCACGCTGTCCATAGTAGTTTGTGAGCTTAGGTTCAACTTTTTTATTTTTCATCAAAATTGAGTTATCCACATATTCTTAATCTTTGAATGTTACTTTATGCTTGTGTGGTTTTCTATATATACTATATTCTATATATATTATCACAAACTTGTTTAAATAAGGAACAAATAAAAATCTAGCCATGTCTTGGTCAGAGGCTAGCTAATGTAGACTGAAAGGGTAGTATTAATGGTGTGCAAGCCAGCACAGAAAAAAATGTAATGTTTTTTTCCTTTTTACAATATAATAACATTGAAGGGAAAGAGGGATTTTAGGTTTAATCAAGGCTAATTGTGGTTCACCAACAAAATCGTTAGCCTCCTGATGCACTAGCTAGTGCGACCTAGCTAAGACTAACATAGCCTAACATCAGATGGCATAAATTAATCATTATTGTGACTAACAGGTTTTCTCTCTTTATCTACCTATGTACCATAGTATGTGGATGTAATATCAGTTAACTCCTGTCCAGTCGTTGCCAACCTAGTTTATGTACCAGAACTGTTGACACAGCCATGGTGAATGAATATTCCATCAGAAACAGTGTGTAGCAGTGTGTGCGTAACCAAAATGTCTAGCTAATATATTGAATTAGTTATCACAGGTTGGGTGCAGCAGAAACACACAAAAAGAAACTCAAAGAGAATGAGACAGATGAAGAGAGAACAGCAGAGAGAAGGAGTGAGACGGATGAAGCAAGAGGGAGTGAGACAGATGAAGAGAGATCAGCGGAGAGAAGGAGTGAGACAGATGAAGAGAGAACAGCAGAGAGGAGTGAGACAGATGAAGAGAGAACGGCGGAGAGAAGGAGTGAGACAGATGATTGGAGGAGAACAGGAAAAGGAAGACAAAGGGAGAAACAGAGATGATGATGGTTGGGATCGAGGGAGAAAAAAAAGGGGCCACACTTTGTTTGGATAGTCCAATGTTGATACTCAACTTCCTGTCAAATGACTAAAAAGTCTCTGATACTCATAACTGTGTGAAAAGTAGTCTATAGATATTCAGTGTCTAGGCTAGGGTTAATCTTAGGGTTAGGGTTAATGTTCGAAATCGTGTCAGGGTTAGGTTTACACAGTCTGTGGAGATGCACCAAATAGTTGTACTGTAAATAATTTTAACAACTTTGTGTTACATCTGTGATAAACAAACTCAGGCACAAACTACATGCATAATGCAACACTCAGAAATGAGTGTTGTGTAAAAGAAAACGGAAAAAAACAAATTATGTCCCGCAAGCAAAAATTTCAGTTGGCATATGGAAGGCACAGACTATTACATTTAGCAAAAGTTGCTGGACAGATGGTGTTCTTGAAAAATGAAGCTTCATCATATAAACATCTGGTACCCTGTGGACAATATGACAAGATAAGGACTGTGCCCATAGTGCAGAAAGTTTTTAGGGCTTGAATACACACCAGGTGACCTCAGACAAATCTCCAGATAGGCCCTAATTTTAGAGCAACACTAAAATATTTGAATCAGTGCATGTATATAAGTCTATAACAGCCTCTTGACGACACCACTGAAGGGCAATGTGTGCTGTGCTGAGCCTGCTGAGCTGCCATCACCAACACAACCACCTATCTTTGGACTTGGACTTGGACTTGGAAATCAATGCAGCTCTGAGTCAATAATGATCGAAAAATGGCTTCAGAATTGGCTGTGAGAATACAGAGGTCGCTGAGATTCTTATTTAACCAAGCCGTGCCAGTATACATGTTGCCATGGACATTATCTGGTTTTCACCATGAGAAACAAGTCTAGAGCAGATGTGGTTTAGGCAGATATGAGTACACTTGTCCTGCTTGGGAAGGGACCTTAACCTGAGATGCCATGAAATGAGCTCAAGTATTTTAGAAAATACTGTGACAGAAATAATGGAGAGGAAGCAATTATGGCCTCAGCAATAAAAGGGATATTTACTACAGTGTTAACAGTTGTTGAACCACCATGGCAACTGGCTGACATTTTAGGATAAGGAAAACTACAAACCAGAGCCATATAGAGAGAGAGTTGCGTCATCTCCGTTCTCTCCAATGGACCATTTTTTTACAGCAATGGCGGATCGCGGAGCCTCTCAATAGTTCCCGGAAGTTAGCGGCTAATACTAGCAGCGCAGTAGAGTTGCAGCGGAATGGACCGTTTGTGATGCACTTTGAAAGGGTAAGATGTTTAAAGAATCAGATTGTATATTATCAGCACATCTGTATCAAATTAACATGTGCATTAAAGCATGTTAGTGGATTATCCCCCTCTAAATTAGTAGATTTAGGGAAGGTTAACAGATAACAGATTAGGCTAGGATACTGAATAAAGTTAGCAACACATAACGTTAACCACGAACAGCCTATTAATTATAAATTCCGTTCTCTTAATGTCATTTCATCCAACGTTGTGGAATTAGAGAAAAAGACTTCTAAACGTGATTTTTTTGCGGGGTGGGGGGAGTTAAATATTAGTTAAATATAACATTGGGGCATGTGTTTGTAGAGTGGTGGGTGGAGGTGGTGAAATGAGGATATCCATTTTGGAGTAAGAGCTAATAATAAAGTTAACGTTACACAATAATAAGGAAGAGAGTTATTTTTGTGATACATCGCTATTGATATGGATTTAGAGTGCATATTTGAGACTTCAAAACAGTAAACAAAAACGTAACTTATGGGTTGAGTGTTGTACACATCCCATAGTGGTTGAATGCACAGTATTAGGGAACACTTTATACTTACTGGACATGTATACACTCATTACATATATAAAAGACAACCAAGAACATGAGACAACTTTATACAAATTAATATCACATCAGTAACTGATGCCACTTGTCATACTTTGTTAAACATCAGCAGCAAAAGCTGTTGATGATCACAACTAATGAAGTTCCATAACTTAAGTTGAGGAACAAAGACCACACCTCATCTCCAAAAGCAATTTCCCATCCAAGCCTATATAGGTGTGTCTAACCCTTTCTCCTCTGTCTTTTTCTCCCTCTCTCACTCTCTCTTTCAGCCCAAGAACCACAGGGGGATTCAATGGAGCCTGAAGACTCCCTGCAATGAGACAGCACCCTCACCCTGCACCCTGAGTCTCAACTCCCTGGGTTTTACAAGCCTTTCCCTGTTCCTTATTTTTAATAAACCAAACATTAAGCTTCCCAATGGTATGGTCTTTGTTTGTGAAAAAGTGCAAATGAAGTGTTTGAATATTATTACCTCGCATATTTTTTTGTTGTTGTGATCTTTAGTGATAGTAAGATTGCTCCTGCTGACTTGAGCCAACCATTTTTCCCTCCTCTCCGTATCAGTGGGGAAACCATACATTCGTACTCCTTTCTCCGAGCGATTGGAGCATCCCCATGCAGCACAGCAAACCATGGTGGAGACTATATGCAAGGACAACACAGAGGAAAGGGCACAGACAACCTGCTTGACATGCTATTCATGTTTCTGAGTTTATTAGAGATTTATTTAATGAATTCATTGCGGTAAATAAATGCATAGTAAAAAGACAAAAGATACATAAAATATATATATTTATATGTGTATAAATATATATGTGTTTTAAATATATCAATAAACCATACAAGTTTTACTTTTTAAAAAAACATTGATGTAACTACATACACATGTCGGTGTGCTATATAAATATTGTATATAAATATTGTAAATCAATGCATTTATTGACTACTAATTACCAAAAATCGCAGTTCTGTCTCTGTATTTACGTTTTCAAATTGCCCGCCAAGTACTTCCTGGAACTATCTGAAGCTACGTGAATCACGTGACGATCAAGCATTTTGGACTTCCGTTGACGCAACTCTCTCTCTATATGGCTCTGCTACAAACTAAGAAAAAATGTCATGCCAGTGAAGGAACATGTCAACTCTCTGGAATTGTATTTATAGTATTTACTTTAGTATTGAGTCTTAAAATCTTATTTTTCTTAAAACAAAAAATCTGTCAATGTGGTGAGATAATTCATTTGTTTCGAACAGCAATCACCTTTCTCTTAAAATTCTCTTCAATCAAGTCACATTATCTTGGTTCTACTGGAGTGGAATCCTCTTAATGCACACAATGTCCGCCTTGCGTTGCATAATTAATTAATTAATAATTGCCTGAGGACCAGGTTACATTTAACCAAACCAGACCGAGTCCTTGGTCCTTGCAGTTGGAGAGCTCTCTCTCTCCCTCTCTCTCTCTATCTGGCACCTGTTCATTTGAAAGCTAATTCTCTTTGATTTTATGGAAGCAGTGTGTTGATAAAGGGCTGGGATAACGCGTCGAATCGTGCGACCGCCCTGCTCTTTCCCTGCGTCTCTAATTAAGATCCTGGTGCTGCAGCACTAATGTTAATTCACAGGTGTCTGCTGCCTGCCAGTCACCATGGCAACCTCAAGGTATGCCGTCTAATCTGTAACACACACATTTTTTTTTTCTCTCTCTCTTCTTATCAGGACTGATTAATCTGGACAACAAACAATGCTTGCTGTGGCGTGGGCAACCTGCTGCTGATTTCTCCTGAACAGGAAATTGAGGCTGCCTGGTAAAAGTCAGATCTGAAAGTGCATTCTGGTAGTAAACAAACCGTAAAGTCTTGTTCGTGAAAGAGCACTGAAGCCCCTTAGCCATCTAACTTCCCTAGATGTTTACTCAGACCATGAAGAGTGGAGAGCTATAAATATGAACGTTTTAGCTGTCAGGTCGACAGTTCTACTATCTCGGGAGTTTGTGGCTGTTTCATCACACGTCTATGGTTCATCTCAACACAGCCTCACTCCCTTTCATCACCCAGTATTTTGAAGTCTCCCTTACCAACTGTAGCAAGTCCCAGCCATACGACAAACTGTAACGTCTGTTTCTAACACTGACAACATCTAAAGACTCCCCAAAGAGCAGAACTCAGTCTTTCCCCCAGCTGACTCTGTAATAAAAATTAATGTTGATTGCGCAATTTGGACTGTGCAGCAGCTTTTGTCTTTGATTGAACATGTTGTGCAATCACATGCACGCAAAGAGCCTCTTTCATCCAGGCTCTCGGGGAGATGCGCAGCTCGTGGTCAACAGGCAAAGTGTCAATCAGGGAAAAGCCTCATGTTGTTTTCACCTCTGAAGCTATGAGCAGGAGAGGGAGAGAGGGAGGGAGAGAGAGAGAGGAGAGAGAGAGATGTGAGACGAAGATGCGGTAGGAAGCAAGGAAATGAGAGAGGGAGGGTTAAAGAGAGGCATGCAGCAAGACTAGAGGAAGAGTGAGAACAGTGTTTTCGAGATGAAAGTGTAATTTGCAGTTGTTTTTCAAGAACGTGATGAAGACATCATGCGGTGCCACTCAGGATGTTATCATTCTGCTGGATGAAATTAATAATTTACCACTTTGTGAAAGAACATACACGCTGCTTCCTTTAATATCGTGTTAATATGGCGTCCGATTGGGTGGAAAAAATAGCCCTGGCTTTGTTTACAGGGTGTTGATGGCTAGTAAATGAAATTGCTTTCATTTCCTTGCATGCAGTTTATTGTTTTTTTATGGGGAAAGGGAAGTCATGGCAATATCATTTGCATAATCAAAATCAATATGGATGTCACAGCGTTGGCCCTTTTCCTGTATTTCTTTTTTCCCAGTGACAGCTCAGGTAAGGCATACTGTACTGCAGTGATGCTTTGGTAAATAAAAAGGTGGGTAAACTAAGATCTTGAGTATGTGATCACCACAAGGCAAACAACAACATATGACGCTATATATCCATTTCAGAAAAAAATGTTTATTGTTCAATATTTTTTTTGAAATACAACTGATTATAATCTAAAGCCAACATTTTAAAGGTCCCATATCGTGTAAAACAGGATTTCCCTTGCCTCTTTGATTATAACGGAGTTGGATGTTGTATCTAAAACTGGAGAAAGTATCAAAACGCACGGTCACCAACTAAATCCACACAATCTATATTAGAAAACGAGCTGTTTGGACTTCGGTAACTTTGTGGCGTCACAAAGGTTCGCTCATTATCATTTTTGTAAGAAATAATAGGCTAACAAAGTGTTTTTTTCAAAGCGGTTGAGCGGTTGTCATTGTGTATGTACCGGAGAGTTTTCCCTACCTGCTGCTGCCGGGCCGCGGTGTCTCACGTTTCACTCTTGAAACGGTTAGCCAATCAGAACAGAGGGTCGTTAATATTAATGAGCCTTAAAGACACAGCGACAGAAACAGCCTGTTCTTGGTAAGGCTCAGAGAGATGCTGGAAAATGAACGTGTAAAAATGGATTGAGAGTGTTTTTGGCACACGACACCACACACACAGCTTTGAATGGACCTCAAGACATAAAATAAAACACTGGAAGTGTAGAATATGGGACCTTTAAGATGAATAATGGTATCAATAATCTTCTCTGGTGAGTTTTATATTCATGCCATCAGTTATTTTGTGAGAGAAAGTGTCACACTTTTCAGATGGTGGATATCTTATTAGGAAATGAAACTCTTCGTATATGCTGGGAAGTTTTATCATAAAGATTTATATCAGCTTGGGTAAACTCCACTTCACAAATGAAGAGGTGGGTTTCCCCTCCACTGCGTCCCTTGTCACATGGGATCATTTCTGAGGTGTGTTTGAAAGAGCGACATTCCTCTCCACAGTGTCTCTCTGTCAGCTGTTTGTTCAGTAACCTGTCCTTACGGTTTCTCCGTCAGCTGACCCCCTGAGGAGGAGGCAGCTAATTACTGACGCTCTTTCCATGCTTCAGCTGACTCCAAATGCATTGAAATGGTCTTTTCTGCATCAGTAACCACCTGATGTTCCTCATGAAGACCAGACCCCCCTCCGGCACACCTACATTTCCCCATTACCTATGACAAACGTCCCCAGGGTTGCTATGGGAACATTGACACGGTGGTTTTGATAGCACGGTTGGTTCCAGTTTCCAGGCTCAACAGAGTTTAGAGCTGAAGTGCCTCCTGCGATCGAAGTGGTTGAGCCGCACCGCCGCACCGGTGGCCATCTTCGTGGTTAGGGCGGTGGGAGCCGGCGCTGACAGGGTCACCGGGGGCCGGACGAACAAAGGAGCAGCCATTGATCATTAGCGGCGCTGGCTGCCAGGTGATAAATGCAGCGCTCTATCTGAATGCTCCTCGTGGATCCCCTGCCTTTCTCTGGACTCGATCACAGGACCGGGGACAGCTGTGACAGCCGGGCCTCTCGCTGCCATTATCCCCCGAGTCCCACTCACCGCTCTGATTGTGATGATGAGAGCCCTAATTACTGTGTGATGGATTGACAGGAGGACCGGTTACCTCTAGACGTACAGGGAAACAGCTGCAGCTCTCCTCATGAAGGACACAACCACAAACTATCTGTGATGCTGCAGGTTCACCAGTGAGGCTCGGTGATATTTATTATCCCTAAGTATGAAGTGTGTGATGATAGGACAGTGAAGAAGGCTTGTTCTCACATTACCAGTGTAAAGGCTTAGCCATTAATTAGTAAATTTGCACTCTCCTTTAATATTTGGTTTCAGTTAAGGTTTGAAAATTTGTGATTGGAGACAGATCACAAACGAGTAGTAATTAAAGTTTTATTTGCCACCGGGTTAACACTGAAAAGATAAACCCAGCGTGCCACAATTATATTGGATAGCAATTTGAATAGCAATACTCAACCCCCACCCACCTCCAAACACTCAACACACACTCTCTCTCCCTCTATCTCTCTCTCATTCCTTCACTCCGAGAACACTCTGCTCTCTGGTTGCCATAGTAATCCCAAAGCCAATAATAGCCCTCAACCTTTTCTCCCTGAAGTCAAGGAAGCCGGGGATGAAAATTGCCCCAATCAAATTTGCCCTCTTGAGTATAGGTTTTCATTGCGGCCGCCACGTCACACACAACGCGCACTATGCCTCTCCCAGCCCGGCCCAGCCAGACCCGAGTCTCGCCTGCTTCCCCCCCTCCACCCCGCGCCCCGGAGAAGACAGCATTATAAATCAATTTACAAACTGTGAGAGACATCCGGCTGCGGATGGAAATGCACAGTGGCAGATGAAGGATATTGAAAAACATTTCTTGCCGCCACAGTGAGCGGGTGTGTAGGCAGTGGCAGCATCTCATGTGCAGCTGGCACAGGAAACCTAATAGTGTTTTTGCGTGTGTGCGTGCGCGTGTGTGTGTGTGTGTGTGTGATGAATTAGCTACTGTGGGGCTTAGGAAAGAGGAAGAGCTTTTTCTAGGTATGAGTGTGTTGCTTTTGTAGGATCCTCTGAAGATAAAGCAAGATGAATAATAAAGAGGGGAAACTATCAGTCAGGCAGCGGTAGGAATGAAAATCAATTGTTAAAGCTTAAAGTTAGTCATTCTGGATTAGAATAGCAGTGAAAATGTAAATGATAAACAGCGATGCCAAAACACAAATGGTCTTAAAAACTAATGATCCTGGGTGAGATCTCTTACTTTAGCAATGTGTGGCTTATTTTTTACCAGGACAAGGGGTGTTTTAGAAGTAGAAAAGTAAAAAAAAAAGTAGTAACAATTACGTTTTGGTGTGGATTTCTTATACTTTGAACTTAGTTCTGATAAACCGTCAGATCTACAACACATCAGCTTTAATATATGCATTTGTATGTGTATGCAAGTGTGTGTGTGTATGAAGCAGGGGGGTGGGTGGAAGAAAGGGCAGTGAATCTCTGTATTGAACTGAATGATTCAGAGTTTTTCACCTCCTTTGGCAGCCCAAAATTCAAAAGTTGAATGTATTCATCTGAGTACAGAGTTTTCACATTTTCACACTGACATTTTCAGACGTTTTCAGACGTTTTCAGCGCTCCTGTCCTCTTGCAGCGGTTTTCACTCCTGGTCGTCTGGATCCAGAGCGGCTGCTGCTGGTTTCCCTGCCAGGTAGTTAATTGCATTCACCTTGCATCCCAGGTGCAAATCAGTCCCTGATTAGATTTCTAAAATGAAAACCAGCAGGGCTCCGGGTATCAACTGAAAACCGCTGCTGTAGGATGTTTCAGCGATTTCGGCTTTTCCATCTCACCGGATCAAACCTGTGACCGCCAGGCCATTCTGCCACGCTCAGCAACTTTTAAACCTGTTGACCTTTAACGCAAGGACTGCTATTCTTCTGATTAAAAAAAAAGTTACACTCAAATGATATTTTTAAAAAGTTAAATAACTAATGTGCACAGAAATAAAAAAAAAATCTGACCCGTGGCAGCAATTACTACTAGTTTTAACAGCTCCTGTCTTCTCGTCTCCCACGCACTCCCTCCCCACACAGGCAGTGCCAAGCCTGCCTCTCTCCTGCCCGAGGCTAATAGTGAGAGTTTTACAGTGCGGTATTTTTAACCTGCCAATTAAAACAGCATGGCAGAGGTGAGATGCTGACCGTTGCTGTTTGTGTATGGCATTTATAACGCATGTACCAATTTACATGAGCGGGTGAGGCGGGAAGGCAGGAGGCCTGAAAACCCTGGTGAATGTGGGACTTAAGTGGGAGGACGTCGTTAACAAGGCTCAGGGTTGGTCCGAGGGAGCAAAAGTGTCACATTACCATGGTGAATCAAGTAATAAGAGAAAGGAAAGAGGCAGAAAAGCCAGAGATGGGGAAAACGGGATGAGGTGGGTGGAAAATGCAACTCTTCATTGACACAAAACATTGGGAAATTCACTGGAAATGCATATTAACACTCAGTAACTCTACATAAATGCCTCATATATCATCAGAACATCTAAAATATGTAACTGCTCTTATGTATTGTAAATGAATATCTGACAGAAGCAGGGATGATGATTTTTTCCTTTAATTAAAGCATTTCATACAACCATTAACACAATTATCAGAGAACGGTTGGTAAAATCCACAGGTGTCAGTTGTTTTAGCATCACGGTATAAAAGTAGCTACTCACACCAGCACGGACTAGAGCACAACGACAACATCAACAACAACAAAAACAAAAACAACAGCACATGGAAACCAGCTTCCATCATTTATCTAACATCTCTGGAGAGAAACGAAAGAATTTGGTGTCAAGTAACGGATTGGCACTTTTCAGTTTCATTTTTCAGAGAGAACCTGTCAAGACAGGAAGACTTGAGAGACAGTTCAGCATATTAAAAAGAAAAAAAAAGCTTCTGTAAGGAATTAAATGTGACCCCATCAGTGAAATGCAATATCCATCTGACCACCACTCTGTCTCACACACACACACACACACACACACACAAGCACTGAGGCTCTTCTCAACTCTCATTTAAAACGTCGTCAGTCAAGCCTCTCCACCCCGGTCCTAATTAAACAGCTATTGAGTGCAGAGAGAGAGGGACCGCTTTTTAGCACAGCAACAGGCAAGATAATGGAAAAGTTAATTCTGGTAATTCCTCAGTGGATCAAATAAAGGTTAGCATTCAAATTGGCCAACCCTGTATCTAAACAGGGCAGAGCAGCTAAGTTTAAAACCAACCTAATTTTATTGTGACTCACTTCAAAAGCCTTCAGTTTATGTGCAATACATTAGGATGATTTTAGTCGGGAAAAGAGAGAAGGGAGTGTTTTAAGTCAAAGAAATTGCAAATGGATTATTCTTTCACTTGGAATACACATTAACTTTGATTGAATTGATAATGTAAAATCAATCCTGAGGTGGATTAGTGGCTTGTATGTCAGAGGACTGATAAGATAATGAATTTCCTACAATCTCAGGCTCTACATACATTCTTTAACAGCCAGCAACATGTATCCCATACCAGGACACACATAGGAAGGCTAATATGTTTTTTAAGAGAGTCATGTACAAGTAGTCTGCCAGATCCAAAGTAGGCCTATCATGTTGTTGATTGAAAAGGCTTTATGCAGATTGTCTGTCTTCGATTAAAAACAAAACAAAACATCAATCATCAGTGTCCAGCAATACATGTCTTCTTAAAAGATGAGTTACTACATGTAGGTTCAATGCCTTGTTCATAATTAGCACCTCTGACCATTGTGCAATATTTTTTTCTATTAGAGATATGTGGTATCCATTTTGTGGAGGCTGAACACTGCCATAGGCTTCCAGTGTATCTGAAAATCGACCTTATATACCACAAAAGTCAATAAAAAACTGTAAAAGAAAATGATAAAAATACAGTGTTTCTTGGTGTTGTCACTTTTTCTGTAATGCTGCTCCAGTGTAACGTGATTAAACTTCTGGAGAAAACGTCTTCTTTCTTTTCTTTCATTGCTGGAGAGAAAAAGTGTCGCTGAGTCCAAGGAGAGCTGCATTTTCAGAAAGCTTGTGGCAAAATTCAGTCAGCACAAAAAACAGAAAGCCAATGCCTCAGTAATGAAGAAAATAAAAAACATGGCATTAACGCCTATCAAGTAGGGAATAACACAGAACCCATGCATTAGGTGGCATTTTCCTTTAACCATTTCTTTCACTTATGATGCTACATGATATCCTAGATAAGTTCTCTGATATGATTGCCATATAATTATTTCTGATTAGACATGTGGCCAAATCTTCACCCTTCAGCAAAATAGAAATCTTTCGCTAGGCCACAGGTTGAGGACGGCACAGCCTGCCCAGTCAGGTGGTCAGATAACTGGACCCTCTTGGACAGTTTTATTATCCTTTCCCCCCCCCCCACATATCAAATCTACTGAATGATAAGCCGCGGGAAACCAGTCAAGGCAATCAGTTACAAAAATAGGACTCGGTCGGGCAATCCCCAAAGCACATCACCCATATTTCAGACATAATTGAGTATTATAAACATTTCCACAGCCCAGTATTGGCAGCAAATCCCCATCTAGAATCAGAGCATAAGGCAACCCCACTATTATACAATAAAAATTCCACTGAAATTTAGCACTGTCACTACAGAAGTATTTTAGGCATGCTACAAGAAACCTAAGGAGGGGCTTGGCAACAAAGGGGTTAGTTACCATTAAGGAAGTTTCAGTAAAAACACAATAACCCTACGAGCAGGTACTGTATGCAAACAAAAACAATTACGCAACAGGGATTACAACAGATCACTGACTGTCACACCGTAACAAAACCAACCAGCACTGTCACGACATTCGTATTTAAAGTATACAGAGCATGTCAATAGCGTCGCTACAAGTGAGTTACAAACGCAACGTGAGAGTAATCCTCACAGAATTGATTTGAAGCGTTGGGGGCAATGTGCTCCACGAGACCAGCTGTCTGCGATGTGTCAGAAAACTCTGCGATCAGCGTCACTCTGTCGCCTCTGCGGTGGATGCGCGGACTCTTTTAATTTTCTCTCTGAAGTTGCTCTCCTCCGCCAAGCACTCCAGGCTACAATCACATGCAATTTCTTCTAATTCCTCAGAAGGACAGCAGAGTACGCCGAGAGAGAGGAGACGGCCGCTGCTCATGTCAAAACACGTATTATCGTTTTCCTGCGTTTCATCCTTGACATTTCTTATTCCCCGAGGGCTTCAGTTATGTAGCCAGACATGGGTGAAACAGAAATCGTTAAAATGACCCGTCGATGCGATGATTGCAAGAGAGGCGACTGCCTCTCTCGTCGGGCATTCGCTTCCTGGTGCGCGGTGCATAATTGGCATTTCATAGACAGTCATACAAATTATTATACATATACAGTTATATTCAGTACAAATTCAAGACACATATTGAGTCATTCCGAAACATACAAAAGTGTCGTACAAATATCACATACTGTACATATAAAATTATAATCAACAACTTGGGACAAAATGTCATACTAGCCAAAATTCAATGCTTTCTCTCTCTCTCTCTCTCTCTCTCTCTCTCTCTCTCTCTCTCTCTCTCTCTCTGTCTTTCACACACACACACACACCTTTCACACCTCACACACATAGTAAGGCTTTCGGGTTTTGGGTTTCATGAAACTTTGAGAATGGCAAGCACATGCCAATATCATTTACATATTCATGCCATGCAAATGGTACTCTAGAGACTGTGACACCAGAGTCCTATTCTCCAGATAGGAGACCCTGCGATTGTTCTGTTTGTCCCTCCCCCTCCCCCGTAGCAGACGGGCCATGGCAACTGGGATCAAAGGGTCATTTGCACATCAGGATGTAGTGCCACTTCAAAGAACACACGGATCCACAAAAGCATCTTTGTGCTGAATAAACAGTATACTGTCGAATCACCTCCTGCACTGTTGTGAATTTATGTCATATTACATTGATACAACCATGCCACACATGACGTACACTGTGCAGGCAAGGGCAGGGAGGCAGTTTGATGCACAGGTGTCTTCCAACCTTTGATCCAGAACTGGCTCAAGACGTTGGCTGGGAGATGGGGAGAGGGGGGGTGGGGGGGGGTGGGGGTGTCCAGAAAAGACCTTTCATCTGTCAAATTCATCTGCGGCTGGAAATCAAGCCAGCCAGGTTTAATGAGCATTCATTGTGAGTAGGGAAAGGGGCAAAGCTCGACCGCCAAACATCTCTCATCCACCCATGCTCATCCAGGGGCTTCATTTTTCGGAGCGTGGCTTTTCAATCGAGGACACAGCACGTCTTATGCTTAAGTGTTTCTTCATTCAGACATCAGAAGAATGCCTCTCTCTCTCCCCGTCTAGGTGTTTGTTTGTTTCGCTTCTTGGGGAGCGCTTCATTTTACCCTCCCTTCGTCTATATGTTCACTCTATTTCAAAAAAACAAAAACAAAAAGGTGCAGAGCAGAATGTATAGAAACCAGTGCAAACATCTAATGAAAGTTTCAATCAGCATCCAGTGTTGTCGTGTTTGTTGCCTCGTGCGGCTTAGGGCCCCGAGAGCAGCTTTGTCAGCGGTACTTCTCGTTCTCCCAGCAGCGTGTCCCTCTTCAGACTCGTGCCTTTGTTCACCACCTTAAACTTCACCGACAGGTTCTTCACCTGGGCCGAGGTTACCGAGTCGAAGAAGAAGTCCTCGTTGAACACGGGGTTGCGGCTGTTCTTGATGATGTTGCTCCTTTGCTTCTGCAGCTTGCCTGGGTTCAGGTAGACGGACACGCAGCAGTTGATGCTCTTGATGTCGCAGAGCTTGTCGTAAAGACTCTCCGCCGCCAGAACGCGGATGCGCAGGCGGGCGGTGCTGGCGTCGTAGTTGGCGCTGATCCTCACCGACCCGCCTTTGTGCAGGTTGATGGTGTGCTCCCGGTGCAGGGCGTGGTCCGACGCTCCCGCGCCGCCGTGGACGGAGGGGGCGTGGAGCCGGCGCTGGATGTTGGGGCTGGGCTCGGCCGAGCTGCACTCGTCGGTGGACAGGGAGCTGTGGCGCGCGAACGTCCGCTTGGCCTTCACCACCTTGGCCTGCGTCTCGTGGGTGAAGATCTTGAGCAGGGAGGCGGAGCGGGAGAGCAGAGGGGAGCTGAACGGCGAGGACTCGGCCGAGGAGCAGGTGTCGCTCTCCCCGCCGCTGAAGTAGCGGTAGGGGTTGATGTGAGAAGTGTTGAAGTCGGCTGGGTTCAGGTGATTTCCCCCTTCGCTGCCGCCGCTCTTCCCCTGGGTCTTCCTCTGGATGTTTGGGGAGGTGATGGGGCTGGTCAGGTCGCAGTGGAACAGCGACTCCTTACGGCGGGTGTGGGGGCTTTCCTTCAGAGTGGCAAAGCCATAAGAGGTTTGGGTCTTGGGAACGTAAGGCAGGGACATGGCGGTCTGCGACTGGGGGTCGGCGTTGGTGTCTCCGGCCACGACGTCGTCGGCGCTCTCTATCTGTATGATGTGGCGGTTTGCTGCTCTCAGAAGGTTCTTGGTGTCTCCTGCAAGCTTGGCCACCAGGCGCGGGCTACGAGGGCTGCTGATCTTCTTTCCACTGCCAATGGTTTGCTCTGAAGCGGAGGCTCGCAATCCTTCTTTGGGCTTTACATCAGGAATCTCCAGCTCCGGGGGGCAGCTGACCAGCTTTGGGGGAATGAAGAAGTCTGGGATTTTGTCAGGTGTGAGGACGTTGCTGTAGGCCGGGGCGCTGCCTTTCTTGTCTCCGTTCTCCCCCTGCCGCAGCACGTTGGTCTCCACCGACCCACGGATCTTATCCAGAACCCACATGGTCCCACCGGATTTGACCAAGTGGGATGTGTGGGTGAAGGGTAGGTGCAGTCAGGGGTATCTGCAATTAATAACACACAGGGGAAGATTTTAATGACCAGAGTATGGGTAGTCCACAAGGAACAGAGTGACAAAAATAACACTTACTGAGATAATGTAGCTCTAACATCCAAATAGTCTGGGTAACCTCAAGCATTTAAAGACAGACACTGAATAAAGCAAGGAAAATGGCACTCAAACAGCCATATACTCTGAATGGGGGTATAACCGAGTTATTACCTCTCTGAGCTAATATTTGTTTATAAGCTCAGAGAGGTTAAAGCCCAGAAAGAGATTCAAACATGATTCATAGGCTATAGCACAAAAGTACTAGGCTTCCCTCAAAGAAATGTTAGACAATTAGAAACTAGTTGGTTTTTTTTTGTGTGTTTAATAGCCAATATAGTAGTCTCAATAAGCAATAATATGAAAAAACCGAACAAACATAAATGATTCACAATCCAGTCATAGTTTTTTCACAACAAATGAAACGAGCCATTCTGCTTGTTTCTTCATAGCAGTGTGGATGCAGGATTGGAGAGTTGCAAACCTCCGTATAGGATAGGCTACAGCTTGTTGTCAAAGCAACAATAGGTTGGCTCAAAGCCATAAACGTCAACAATGGAGCCATTACTATTTGATTATGTTTCCTTGTTTTTGTTTTTTTTTGCACAGCGTTTAAAATAACATTGTTACTTTTAATAGTCATTGTTGTATTAACTTATGTAGTAGGCTACCTGTTTCTTGATATAACAACGGTTTTAATGGACGTGCATTTTGTTCTTTGAACAAAGAAAATTCTGTCATGTTTCAGTTTCAAGTTCGGTTAAAAACGATGGTAAAAAGTATCATGCGGAAGAGAATAATTTTTAAGTTAATTTGGCAAAATATAATAATATCAATATTCCAAAGATTAATTATCTAACAACAGAATAAGACTAATTGGTTTGCTCATGGACACATCAAACACTTTGAAACGAAAAAGTCGAATAAAAAATATAGTATAAAAGTTGTTTCATAAAATGAACGGAGATTCAGTTCAACAGGTGCCACGAGGCTTCCCGTGCGCACAAGTCCGCTTGGCATATCCTCCAAAATAAAATTCAATGTCATGAACTCTCGGATAAAACATTTGAATTCACAAACACTGAATTCAGCATGATGATACTTACAGCGCCGTATAAAGGACACACTGCTCCGCTTTCTCCGCTGTTTCCTCCGTTAACAGGTGTTTTCTCCTCCGCCTCCGATAACCAACTGCGCTCCGCAGCGCTCCTGTGCGCCCTGATGGACTTGGAGATCGAGAGCGCCTGTCATGCTTTTTATACACTGGCTGTCCCCGTGGCGATGGCTGAGGCTGACCAATAAGATCAAATGGTGTGTTTTTGTGTTTCCCAGCACAACCAGTCAGAATCACAGTGGCTGCATATCAGAGGTGGAACATTCTTACAGGTGGGTTTAAAATATCCAACCAGCCATCCTGCGTTGATATAGCTTGGCACCATCTCACATCTTTTCATGGGGAATTTGTGTTGTCTTCATATCCGCTGCATGATAACATCACTTTAACTGACACTTGTATGAGAATAGATCACTCGCAGTCACTCTGCTTCATTACTTTTTCTTTCCCCAATCTTAAACGGTTTTAAATCAGTGTTTTACTTGTCTTTGCTGTGCCGCACGCCTCACTAAATCTATATCTCGCGAGCAGCCTGTCATTCTTGTTGACCTTTTGCCGAAATCAAATCAAACTTCCCCCCGTTTGTCACGGGCGCCACATCTAATTAGGCTGCTGCTATCTGCTTTTTCAACCAGATCTGAACACGAGCATCATTAAAAAGTGATCTCCGACAAAAAAAAGGACATGGCACTTTCTCTGTCGGGCTGCTTCAGGGCTCATTCAAAAGGGCCAAATTGCCCCTCATTTATTTCTGCCACAGACTGGAGCTTTTGTAGCTACGTCAGTAAATCAGTCTATGAGAGAATTATAATAAGACTTGCGCGTGTTTGACCAGGACAGCGTGCAGCTGAGCAGACAACAATGCTGCGTGGAGCACATGCACCTGGCTCTGTAGTCTGATTCAATTTACAGCAGCGTGTTTTTTTTTTATTGTCTGTCTTCGGGTTTAAACCGACTGATCGGTTTCCCTGGAAACTTTGCTATGGCAACAAATATATTTTTCTGTCTAAAAATGGGAAGGGCCCTATTGACTTCATTGATCAGGAGGACAAAGCTGTCGCAAAGCAAGCACTTTATTTCTCTAAATAGCTGGCTTTGAGTCAAGTGTCAGTAACCAGTGCGGATTGAACAAGTAGAAATGGCAGAGATCAGGTGTGTGTAGAGCCAGTAATGAATAGTGCATTGACCGGTTCAGCCACACTGCAGCCTACTGCTGCTCTCAAGGAGGGATTTCACAAATGTGCCTGTAGCTCAGAGATTTCAGCGCCTGAGTGAGTCTCAATATGTGGCAACAGCATGGACTGTAGTGGTAGTTTTGGCTTTATACCAATATGAGCCTGTCTTCTTCTGATGTGGGCATGGATTACACTGGTAGCACTGAGTAGGGCTGGGCGATATATCATATAATATCAATATGGTGATATGAGACTAGATATCATCATATTATGAATATTGTGAAAGCCTACTTCTTCCTGGCCTTAAAGGCTGTGTTGCAGTGAAGTGATACAATTTTCAGACCTTATCAGCCTGTTCTGGCTGAGTAAAATGAATAATGATTGGCTTTACCTGCTCATCATATCCACATTACTTATTACTGATTGCGCACCACTGATTACTAATGATCATTACTAATTTTCAAAATGTTCTTGTGTGTAAATATCTTATGAAAGCACGAATACTCATCCCCAAAATATTGTCACATTATCGATATCGAGGTATTCAGTCTAAAATACTGCAATATTTGATTTAGATTTTTTCAATATCGCCCAGCCTTACTCACAAGGTGGTTTTACAACCTGCTGATTAACAAACATGTGATGTGCATACTCCTCGAACAGGTTGCAGTTCTGACTCGACCTCATCCACATGGAAACTGAGAGGAAACTTGGTTGTTCCTGGGTCGAGTCGCCCTTCGTCACACAGCTGACTGGGAGCTGGGCAAACAAAACAAACAGAGGAGCTGCGGAGTAAATTTCACTTTAATATGAATTTGCAAACCTCTTTCACTTGAAGATACTTCACTCAGAGTCAAACAGACCAAACCACCTCACACCCAAATGTACACACACACACACACACAAGCCGGATCCCAAGAAGAGGATAAACCTGCCACATGACATTCCTCTACAGTCGATAAATATCAGCCCGGATGCGTTGCGACTCAACCTGAGGTGATGAGGACACACAACAGAAGAGCCTTAGCGTGGCATGTTAAACACGCCTGCCATTCAAGCTCTATGAGTGGAGATAATTGCGCGTCTTGTCTTAAGAGGTCAACCCACGGGTCATTCTCTGATGTAATCAACCGGTGAAAAGATCCATTTACCTTATACAGTGGATTGCAGATGGGATATTTGAACCCTGACACTGCTGTCTGTCACTTTGAGCCTTAATAACGCCTGTAGAGTCTCTCACAGCCTTATAGAAACCATTCCTGTTACATACTATAGACTTACCAAGTGTGACAGATCTCAAGGGAGCTTGTAGCAGCGAGACAATTCAGAATCAGCAGCGATTCTGCAACGCAAACTAGTCCAAACTCGCATTTCTGAGGCTATTTACAATCCACAGTCCTGTCTGTATTTGATTACGGCGATATTTTGTATTTTCATGCTGCCCCTCCTGCTTTGAGGCCATTAGACGCAGTTTACCACAGGGCCTTGCATTTTATTACAGGATACATTTTCTACCCACCATTGTGATTCATATCAACAATTTTGCCGGTCTTCTCCAATAACAAGATGGGAAATGCATTGCATTATATTCATCTAAAAGGTTTTGCTTTTGAAGCCGCCCCTGTACCTCACATCTCGCCTGCCTTTTGAATCCAGTAATTATGATACCAGATCACAGGACTGGTTAGTTTTAAATACTCTGCACATAAATTCTTAACTTGGCCATGTCGGTTTCCAGTACTGAGGGCTTTATCAACGGAAGAAACTGCAAAGCACTTTGAAATTCACATTTTCTGTCCTCTTCACTGATTTTAAAGCAATATCTCACATTTTCTATGATGTTTGTGATTGCTTTTTATAAACGCATCTTGTTCTCAGGTCTCTTGAAAAAGACAATGAGACTACCTGATTAAATAAAGGATAAATGAGAATGAAAGAAAAAGGATATGTGACATTTGATTGATTAAAAGGGCAAAGATGTCTGTTGAGGAATATTTGAAGTGTGACAGTCACACTAGTCTGTGTACAACTCTGGGCTCCCACTGTTAACAGCTAACCCTTTACAAAATAATGAGATCGATATACAAGCGCCTGAGATTCTTGGGTATGAGACAAGGACAGACTACAGACTGGGAAAAGGTTAATGTGTCTGTTCTGCTCTCATTAAGGGCTGGGTCCTACATCTCTGTCTGTCCGAAAATGTGAGGAAGAGCGAAACTGTCTATTAAAAACCTGAAAGAACTAGTCTGTGTGTGTGTGTGTGTGTGTGTGTGCCCTTGGTCATACCTATGAATGATACAGAACTGATTTAATGGCTCTGAGCTTTCTTGTTCCCTCCCTGGGAAGAGAGAGACGTACCTGGGCGTAGGTGGTAAGTGGGGGAATTAAATGTGAGAAAGCAGCTAAGCTGTCAATCGACAACTGTGTCCTTCACTCATGCTCACACGATGTTTCGGTCCGCTGTGTCACCGCACCTGCTGTTGCCCTATTGGCCCCCTGGGGCGACAGGAGGAAGGAATTGGGGCCACTAAGTAGAAAAGAGGCGGTCTGACCGAACAGGAACAAGACAGATCTGTACGAAGGCTCTGCAGGAGGGCCGGCATGCCTCCAGGTTTGGCCACTTGTTCTTTCTGCAGTGTCTTTGTGTGTGTGTGTGTGTGTGTGTGTGTGTGTGTGTGTGTGAGAGAGAGAAAGAAAGAGAGAGAGAGTCCTCCATTCACCGTCAGTCACTTATGGTGGAGCAGAAAGAAAGAGGCGTCACACGTCATGAGGTCCGTCATGAGCCCTACCAACCCTATATCCATCTCACTCCTCTTCACCTCTCCAATCTGTGACAGTCCGTCCCGTCGAAATATGCTGCACCGCCACCCTCCACCTAGCTGCGGGTCAGTGCTGCGGGGCCGAGGGCTCTGACTCAGGTCCTTCTCCATATGGGAGCTTGGAGCTTACTGCCAACCTGCCAGCTGGACTAGGGACGGAGTAACACATGTGACTCACAGTCACAGTCGCAAGGACTCAGTGTGATATTGCTGGGACACGGCCACGGATCCTAACATCTGGCTCCGTGCCAGCGGTCGCTTTAAAACCCCCCACAGTTCAAGAGGAGTGTAATCCATCCAGACAGACTCAAAAAACCCTTGGCCTGAGTATGAGAGGAACCACGGAGAGAGGCAATTCAGCAAATGCCAGGACCATTTGAGTGCCTCGCTGGTCAATCCACTGAACTGGCATTTGGATTGGTATGTACACCTCAGATAAACAGACTCACGCAGGGCAAAAAGGCCAGACCTGCAGCATCAGGAAATTAATTTGATGGACTCTGCGGCAGCGACAGTGTCTCTCCGTGGGGGAAAAAATGGAAGGGATGACCTGGGAGCTGAAGGGGAGCTGAGGCAAAAGGCTGCGAAAAAAAAAGAAAAGTGATTGGAGATAAGGGAGGCTGAGAGCGAGGAGAATCACTGTGATTACCGCTGCGATCTCCTGAGAGCCCACACAGAGCCGGACTGTATGGATCTGGCTTTTTATGTCAGACCCATTATGGTATTTCATGGAATGATGATTTTCCTTTCCAAGTACCAGATTATAGGAAGCCGTACTGTACGGAGTGAGGGTCGTTATAAGAACATAGACGTGAACCATATGACTAGGAGTAGCATGTACAGCACAGCATGTGAGCATGTGATGACAGGAGAAATAGACCCATGAGGGTGAACTATGTGTCTCATTATATACTGTAACTCTGGCTGTATGCTGTTTCATTTACTCAAGGGAATGGTAGCAGAAAAATAAGAATTCAGCTGGTGATGCTGATTGCAGGTACAGACTGAGAAAACAAGCAAAACAGAGAAAAGGAGAAAAGGACAGTTATATGGATTGACATGTTGTGAGATCAAACTACACAATTATCCTTGTGATAGTTATTTTTCATACTTTTAAATCTATTCTGTGTGTGGTCCCTCCACTGATGTATCAAACTAGGGTCACTCAGGCAAAATGGCTTGTACACGCCACTGAAAAAATAACTCCTTTGTGATTAGAGGCAAGCTTTTGCTGCCCCCTAGAGGCAAAAAGAACAAACAAGATTACTTCTTAAAAGAAAAAAAAAACATGAATTGGTGCAACTGATCACATGAGGAGAGCATCAGGAAATCATTTTAGTCTCCACCACCCTGATTATCTGGGTGACTGATGGGTACAGATGTCATCATGCAGCTTTCCTCACACACTTGGATAACAATTTGAACACACTGTCACTGAAATTAACGGGCTCAAAGATGTGTCTAAATGTTCATAAACCTGCCCCTAAATGCGAGACTATAAGTGACAACAATACCCCTTCAAAAAAGTAGTAAATTATATACCAACAGAGTGCTGTAATTCACTGTTTCTCTACTTAAACAAGGGTTTTGATGAAATTAGAGCTGAAAAACACTCCCCTAAAATCAGTTAATATCAGCTCATTTGTCCAGAAAAAGCTCTCAGTAGAAAAAGTTGCAAGTCACAAACTTTTTCTTGTACACAGTTAGTCTAACAAACCTAGTGAGAGCAAACACTTTACCTCTGTTTTCTTGCAGAACCACATTCATTCACTAAAGTGTCTGTAGGAAAACACACAACAGTGACAGGAGCCTTTACTCTTTCCTGAGAATGACTATGGTGTCCAATAAGCAAGATATGTGCACAGTTTAAATGTGTTCCCATCTACAAGAGCAACAACAAATCTTTTATGTCTCCAATACAGCTATAGAATACAACTATGGTTGGAAATGTTTTCATACAGATAGGGGTTTTGTAACTTTTGATAGCAATTTTCAAAATGATTTTTCCATGCTTCTCTCTGTTGAAAGAAAGCACCATTATGTGACCAAGTACATTGGTTTCTCTCCAGAAAAAAACTTTTAGAAAACTAGAGATGCAATCATAAGAATCCAACATTTTGAAACTTTTTTATTCTTTTCATCAATCTTGGCTGCATCAAAATGTGCTATTTATACTAAGAGTAACAATATCCACAGGTATTATTAAATATCCAGTACTGACCTCACCTTGAATCTCACAAGATTAGACTAAGGATTTCCTTGGTTCTTCTCTGCTTTTCAAAGGTACAGAAAAATATCAGATGGGAGAAAAGGTCCAAGGGTAAGAAGAACTTTCAAATCATATCAATCATCATATCATAAACTTTAAATCATCCGTTAATATGTACTATTGAGATGCAAGCAGCTAGGAGGCAAGAACAACATCAATCAAGGTGTTTGGCATAGTGTAGGAGTGTTTCCCACAGCAATATGCAATACAGGTTAGGACTGGGCGACATAGTTGAAATCAATATCACAATAAGGATTTTTTCCGATATCGATATACCTTATGACATGGCTCACGTATGCAAAATCACGTTAAATAATAAAATGAATGTTCATCCCATTGAACCGAATGGTAATATTAGGTGCAATGTCAAACAAAACTGAGGTTTTCAAATAATATTCCACACCTCATTTTGTCAGTTTTTAAATAAAATTTGCTTGTTATAATCAATTTAGATAGCAGACGATAATATTGAATTATCGCCCAGCCTTAGTTTGTTTCTTAAGACCCAGGTTTCTTCATCTCACCTGTGCAATTAGTGATTTATGTTCTCTATTCCCTCTGTGTTTTAGCATTTATACATGTTATCTGTAATATGACCTGCTTAATAGTGTGAAAAGTAAAGTAATCTACTGGATTACTCAAACTCAGTAACAAAATCTGATGACTTTCAGTTCCAATTTTTGGTAACTAGATTCCTGTAATCCCACTACATGTATGACATCACCGTCCAACCCTGAATTAGTCTCATTCAGTACATATCAAGAGAGAGTTGCAGGTTAAGATCATGAACTAGAGAGCAATGGTTTGTTTACCAAAACCATAACGTATTAATTCTCAACCCTCTCCTTAAAAATGATATGAATAAACCAAATATGCTACATGTCAGTATCACACAAAATGATGCACCTACTGTACATACCAATGGTTTCTATTCATTACAAGCAACAAGGGAGTGAGGGATGGACTATCAGTCCACAGAAAGACATTCATACTCCAATTGTTCCTAATTTCCATATTTCAGTACCAATTCCTGCTACATGTCAAGGATATATCAATTTATATGATCCTACAGAGAAAAGGTTTCTGTTTAAAAAATAGGCTAAATGAACTGGTAAGAGAGGGAGTATGGACTATCAGTGAAGGTCTTACCATAGTTTGTCCGAGCCTTCACATCTCCCAGAGTCTACCAGAGAACAGAGAACGGGGAGAAAGAGACCATGTACATTTTGGAAGAGCCATTCACTGAAGTCCCACTTGTGAGAGTTGAAACATGGAGAGTATCAGGAAATCCTCCAAGTCTCCACCACCCTCTCTCAGGGCGACTGCTGGGTACAGATCTCATCATGCACTTTCCTCTCACCATAACGCCACTAAAAGGTTTGGAAACCATTAAGTGAAAGTGAAAAGGAAGGATGTGAGAGTCTCACCTCTCAGAGCTAGCCCTGAGTTACACATTTCATTCATTCATTCATTCCCAGTGAGAGTCTATAAAGAGAGCACAGAAGAGGGAGAGAGCAATGAGTAACAGCTCCTTAAAATCTCAACCTGTTATTCATGACGCATGCAGGAAGCCATTCATCCTCCGCTCTAATAAAAACCCCTCAAAATCTAATAAAGATCTTTATTTTAGGTTTTAAATAGATTTACAAACCATAAGAAAAAAAGAAAATACAAACAAGAAAAAAAACAAAAAAAACATCAAGTGATCGTCAAAATATCCACATGTGCATATCAAGGTAGAGATTGTAAACAGTCTTTTGAAGCCAAAAGGTGAGATTGAGGGAGAAATCAGCTTGTTGGGAGACTGTTAGTTCCCCCGCGGTCAGGTTCACTCAGTTGGAAAAGGTTTTGTTTGTTGGTTGGTTTTTCCTGAGGTGCTTGTTGGTTTCTGTAATGAACAGCTGGGTATTCCCTCAGCGATGCTGCCACCAATCAGAGCTCAGAGAACGGGGAGCGGCGGGGGGGAAAGACGATAAAAATAACAGTAGTTTGACAAAAATGAAACCCCATTCACCCAAACATCAATACAGAGGGAGAGGGTCATTCATACTCCATTTCATGGAAATCAGTCAATTGTTGACAATGAGCAGTTGAAATCCATCGCTGAACATTCAGGACGAGGTAAAAGGCCAGAAATTACTTTATAGTGTGCTGTGTCAATTTGGTACTGTACAACTTTTCCTTTCTTTGATGTTTGTGTAAAGAAAATAATCAGTTGGTACATTTGCGTATTCTTCAATGGAAAAACCCTTGTTTTTTTAAACATCAGGTCAACAATCATAGCAATTAATACATATAAGATTAAAAAAAAACAAAAAAACATTGTAGCTCACACCTCAATTTGGAAATAAAAGATTACATCAAAACAGTAAAAGAAGCCAAAAAAAGGGAGAACCCTCAGCCCATTCACAATGCAACAGTTTTAGATAATTTAAGTCCAGAAGAGAATCCTTTTCCTCTGGACACAATCCCAACCCTAACACCAGATCTAAAACCACAAACGCGTCATAACAGCATGCTAGCGAAGAACTGCATTCTCCCGTTCATGCTCAATGTCAAAGATCAACCCAATCCCCATGCTTTCCCATGTCTCCACCCTTCTTTTCTACTCAAATGGGCACATCTTATCATAATGCTCGGTGAACATTCACACTCTGCAGAAAAAGAGGTTACATCAATGTTGAGAGTTTTTGTCTGAAATACTGCTGAATGGTTTTAATGCGTCTTAAGTGTGCAACAGAGCATTCCTGGCCATTACCAGGAATTCAGGGTCTTAGGTAAAGAAATGCCACATACAGTATAGACTGATGACAAAACCCCCATCAATCCAGATATTAAAAATCAGGCCGCGTTCATTCTCCTGAATCATTCACACTGCTACCTGATCTCTTCTGATGCAACAGGGGCGTGTTCATAGATTCAGGTAATTTAAGATGGCTGCAGCCCAGTCAAGCGTTTCAGAGGGAGAAACCTGCCTGTGCACAGAGCCGCCATTAGGTGGCGTCTTCTGAGTGAGCTGAGTGTGAACTGATCTCACTCTTCTCTCCTTTCTGCTCTGGAGTCCTGTGCCACTCTGGCTCAGAATAATGAACCGCCACCCAGTGCAAACATACGGACCGATACAGCACGCATAGAGCATGTCCAAAATTCGATCTCTAACCAAAGACACGGTCAGTCCGCGGCCTTCACAGATAGCTGGGTGTTGGGTTGTAAAACTCAAGAGTTCAATACTGGCTTGGCTGACAAGTCAGGTCAGCTCATGGTATTCAAACCACTGGTGAAGGCCTAAGGCTCAGGATGACTGCCACTTTGACAGCACTGCATATTAAATAGGTTGAAGCACCGACTGCATAGATCTCAAATACAGTACATGGGATTTCATGTGCGGCAGCCTCGGCTAGCTATTTCTGAATGCATCCAGGCCACCGGTAGCATGTGCTTGTGTGATCAAGGCTGTGTGGCAGTCGGGACGGGATGTTTGCGAGGTTGTAATCTCCGTTCCATTCTTTAGTTCAGCTGTTCTATCTTACCTACCTCATTCACACCCTCTGCGAATCTGACAGGAGCTGCTATAAATAAAATGAAACCTACTCCATCAGCAGGGCGCTGTTATCAGAGTATCCCCACCTGAGACCTCGTAAGCCTAAATATCTCCCTCTGCCAGTGGGGTAATTCCCCCTTTGTCCGGCCGGTAGGAGTTTGGTTTGCTGCGAACGCGGTCTGTTACACAAGTGATTCAGATCTGTGAAAGGGAGTGAGGGAAGGCACAAGGGAGCGAGCAGCTTTTTGAAATGGAGCACTTCCCTGTTAAGAGCAGCACCAGCCCTGGGGCTCAAAGGTCAGGGGTGAAGCATGGCAGGGCTTCAAACAGCCTGCTAACCAGAGGTCACACACGCGGCTCAGCGGTGGAAGTACACTAGTGACGCAGCCCGCCGCCACATAAACACCCTCGCTCCGTATCCTCGTTATTCTAAATTAGCTTCCTCTTCTCTCGCACTCTGCTTGTTTTACTCTGATCTGAAAACCCGTGACTATTTATTCCCCCCCGCTGATGTTATCATGAAAAGGCTCCGACCATTCCTCAGCCAAATTGCCCAAAAGAAACTTGGCAATGAGATAGCCTTTGTTCCACTGTGAGTCTGTGGAAGAAAGAAAGTCTTAGAGCTACAATGCTTTTGGGAAATCTGGACCAGTTCTCAAATATTAGTGCAGACAAGCAGAAGCAGACGAGGAAGTGAAAAAAAAAAAAAAAATCAACTTGGCTCTCTCAACACAACAAACCATTACTGTAAGTTAACCTCCTGTGTGCAGGGCACGGATCACGTGTGTAACCTCTACTCAGACGACGAAGACAAAAAATAAAAAATAAAAAAAATATGGAAATCACATAAGAAACAAACAGAAACAACAACTCTGTAGCTTTCTTTTCTTAAATGCATCTGGGTTTTAGTGTGCAGGTTGTGACTGCACATGTGACGGAGGGGGAGGGGCCTGTGCTAAGTGAGGATGACGGGATACGGGAAGAGGCGGACAGGGCAGGGAGATAAAAGTTCAGTCCATGACGGAGCGAGGGAGCGGAGGTGGGGAGCGGAGAGGGGTGTGAGGGGAGGGGTGGGATCGTTGGGAGGCGAGGTCAGGAGTCCTCTGTGCCCGAGTCATCCTCGTCATAGCAACAGTCCTCGTCGTTGTCCTCGTCATCCTCCTCCAGGTCCTCGTCATCGTAGTAATCGTCGTAGAAGAGGTTGGAGCCGTCGTCTGTGGGCGGGGCGCGGGTGGGAACGCAGTACTCGTCCAGCGTGGTGGGAACCTTGACGCCGTCCCGCTCCGCCTCGGCTTTGGTGGCCAGCACCTGTTTCCTGGGAGAGGGAAAGAAAGAGAGAAAGAAAGATTACTAAAAGAAAAATTGATATTTTTGATTATTAAAACATCAATTTCTAAAAATTGAAAAAGGGAGACACTCGAAATCTTGGAAGCCAAGAGAACAGAGATTATGTGATCGTTGTGATCGACAGGAGGTAGATACTGAGACACATTTCCTGCAGTCCTGCCCAGAATATCAAATAATTAGAGAAGAGTATTATCCCAATTTGAAAAAATAATCCCAAACTTTGGTTTCCTCCAAAAAGAAATGCCACTACAATGCAGCAAAGTTTGTATCAGAATCCCACAATCTCAGAGAGAAGAGCTAGATACAAATGTCTGCTGTGATACTTTGGTTTGTGAATGCCTGAATTGCATTGTTGTGAAATGGCTTTTGAATATATTGTTGTTGTTATAATTGTTGATGTTGATATATTATTGGTTATGTACTGAAAACTACTGGATAATATTACTACAGTTGAAGCACTGTATTGCTTTGGCAACATAGGCCTCTTTCCTGTCATGCCAATAAAGCTGATGAGAGAGCAAGAGAGCGAGAGAGAGAGAGAGTTAGAGAGAGAGAGTGAGTTAGAGAGTGAGCGTCAGGGTCAGAACTGATGAGGCCACGCAGACCTTCGGTGCTGGTACACTGTGTACCTGCTCTGATTTGAAGTGCAAAGTGCGAATGTGTTTTCCCTCTAGGTACCTGATGATCTCGGCGTATTCTCTGTCCTTGCCCTTGCTGTCCCTCCACTTGCGGTACATGACGGATGCGTCCACGTTGGCCGGGGAAAAGGTGTTGGGCTCGTTCAGCAGAGAAATCACGCTCAGCAGGATGGTCCTGGGAGAGGAGGGAACGACAGGCAGGAGAAAGTGGTGACGGATCGAGATAGTGGAGAGTGAAAGAGAGAGGGACAGAGAAAAGGGGGGGGGGACAAAGAAGGAGTGAGGAAGAGAGAAAACAGTAGAAGGTAAAAGAGGAAATGGAAATAGCGGAACAGGGGAGTGGAGGTAAGACGAGACGAGAGACATTGAAAATGCAGGAGAAAGAGGTATACAGAGAGGGGGAAAGACAGAAGGAAAGAGAGAGAGAGGGAGAGAGAGAGTTGAGGGTCAGGTGAGGACAACCAGCCTGCTAAACCCCAGTAAGTCCATTTATCTCTGCTGTCACCTATTGATCTTAAGCTCTGAGCTCCAAGAGCTGCTCGTTAGAGACAATAACAACTAGCGACTATTATACATTACTGTTTTTACACTGTACTTGGGCTTAGGTGAACCAACCAATGGGAGATCAAAACAATACATGTAGTCCAGCAGGTTTACAGCGATGGATATGTGATGATGATGCCTTTGCTTTTTAAAATATATCATTTATGTTTTTCCTGCTTTATTAGACAACACACAGTGGACAGTGATGGGTAACATGCATGGAGAGAGGGAATAAAATGTGACAAAGATGGTGTGTCAGGCTGTTATTTGTGTTTTCTACGCTCATTTTCAACCAAACATGTATAAACAGTCGTGTGCCAAATCCTGATTGTTCCAGTTTACACTTCAAAATCATTCATTGACCAAAAGGTCAGGATACAAAAGACTACATTTTCAAAACGGCGTAAATGGCCCCACACAGTTCGCAATCCTGCTTAACCGACTGTAGTCTAGCGCCGTGACAAAATGTTATTTCAGAAATGAACACGGCAGAGACCATGGTGGGTGGCCATGACCAAGTGACTGATTCACCATGTAGAGGGAGTGAGAAGCCTGGGTGGTACGGTACATCTGGTCCCTAAAACTGTGTGCCTTTCACACCCGTGATCTCCCACCAGCTCCTCTTCTCACTCCACTTCTCTTTCTTTAGGCCAAAAACATGTGGCACTATTTATATTTCTTGTTGTTGTCGTCAACTGGCTACAGAGGGCCCATTATAGTGCATGCAATTACATCCAGCTATGAGAGGGCGTCTGTATGTACATAAAGCGTAAAACGAAAATAAACGCCACGGAGAGAGAGAATGGGAAAGCTACAGGGGTGGAATAAATGAATGTGTGTGCAAGTAAATAGCTGAAATAAAAGATATGAATTATGCAACATGTTTGCTGCATTTACACTGCAGCACTTGGCTAGCAATTCAGAGAAGAAAACAAGGGGAAGTGTTGGTAAGTTATTTGGTGAAAATTGAGAGTGGCCTCAGTCAGTCAATCAATCAGTCAATCACTGACCAAACAATTCTCTAGTTTCATAATGTGTCCGTATTATCCAGGTACCTCTGATTTAAGATGTATTCAGGAGAGTCCATACTTGCAGAGTACTGACCGCAGCACATTCAAATTAAAATGTTCTGACAGTTAATCCACAGCTTATTAGCAGTGCTGCTACCTGACCCTACATGGTCTGAGATGGGTAACAATTGGGGTGGAAAATTGCCACCAGCCACATGCTGGCAAATTTTGGCCATGACTAGCAAGTTTTTCAGTTCTACCCGCCGTTTCAGTAGTTTAATAACCATAATGTAGAGGTTTGTTTCTATTCAAAAGATTTAAGTTGGCTGGCAAACTTTGGAATCAACCAGCCACTGTAGCCACTGGACAGTTACCGACCCTGCAAACAATGTTTTGTGCGTCCTATGACTGAGAACCTAGAATGGGATGGAGAACATTATGCTGCATGATCTAGGCGATGTGTACCTGACGTTCTGTGTGGGGTTCCATCTCTCTGAAGGCAGCTCTCCGCTCTGTGGGTCGTCCACTGGCGGGTGCAGGATAGAGATGCACACATCCCCGTTCTATTGGACAACACACAAGAGCAAACACCAGCATGTTGAGAAGATATTCTAGTTAGCTTAGGCAATATCTTGCATTCAGACTTTCAAGATATGGCTGATGTTTTAAATAGTCATACGTAAAGCCAATGTAATACACTCTGTGTACAAAATATTAGCAATTGGACCCTCTTTCGCACAATTCATGTCTCAAATGTCTTAAGACTTCAAAATCCTTCTTTATCCTGCTTCCCCTTGAAGATGGAGGTGTATTTAATAGGGAAGATCAGCATAGCTTTCCTTTTTTCCTGGATTCTCATGAAAGGAGTAGGTATTTCTCATATTTTGAACACTCAGGCCCAGATTACTAAAATATTTAGCAGGTACAAAACCTTTGCAATGTTGAAAGTCAGCACTACGACATGTGATATGTGCAAGACAATTTGCATGACCAATCAGGAGTTATGTCACTGGTTTTGCACATACGTTGCACACAAGTTTTTGTACCCATGAAAGGCTTTAGTAAACCAGGGCCTCTGAGTATATCACAATCTGCTGAGCACTCTCAGTTCATAATCAAGGAGGTCAAGGGATTACACATAATGACCTTACCTACATTACACCAGTTCACTGGCGTATTAACAAAGGCTTTGACCAAACATCTAAACTGGTCACAAAGTTACCTCATAAATGTTGGGGTGCCACATTTTGGTGAGGAAGCGGAAAGCAGGTGGAGAGTAAGGGTAGTCGATGGGGAACTTGATCCGAGCCTGAGAGAGAGAGGGAGAGAGAGAGAGAGAGAGAGAGAGAGAGAGAGAGAGAGAGAGAGAGAGAGAGAGAGAGAGAGAGAGAGAGAGAGAGAGAGAGAGAGAGAGAGAGAGAGAGAGAGAGAGAGAGAGAGAGAGAGAGAGAGAACACACTTATTAGCAATGCAAGAGGCAGAGCTGAGGCAGTTGAATGAATACTGCTGTAAGTCTACACTCCTTCCTTGCCTACAAGTCTTGACTACTTCACTCCAACTGTTATTATTAATGAGTCAGAAACCTTGTGAGAACCATTTCCACCTATAAGCCCAACATAGTCTTATTGGCTCAAAGGAACAGGGAAACACATTGAGAAGCCTTAGCCCTAGTTAGGCTGCTCCATATAATTTTAGAAGATTGGATACAAAAAAATATAGTTTTTCCTTGGTAGCTTTCTTAATGGAATCTTACAGTGTATACTGGATCCACACCTACCAGTCTTTGCTAAAACTAGCCTGCTGGCAGACACAGGGAGACATACAGACACAGGCTCCCAGGAGTAATTGAATCCAGAACTTAAGTCAGTATAGTGCAGCAGTAGCACCATCCACACACACACACACACACACACACACACACACACACACACACACACACACACACACACACACACACACACACACACACACACACACACACACACACACACACACACACACACACACGGCTGCCTTACAGAGAGGAGGCTCCATTCTGAATGCCCTCCTTAACAAAGACCTATGTTTGCAGCACTGCTGTCGACAAGTAGCTGCTGAATGAAGACCTACACAATCACGCTGATCAGCTTCAATGCAGATTGAAAGAAACCTATTAATAGTAGCTGTGGAGTCATGGCGAGCCCTACTGAGGTGACCGAGTATAGAGGAGCTAATGACAGTGTAATGTAATATGGTAGGGAAGGAGAGAGGGAGAGAGGGAGGGAGGGAGGCAGGCTTGCAGCGCTTCAGCTGCCTAGTGCATGGAGCTTAGTGAAACACCAATGGGCGAGGGGGTTGGTGGTGAAGACATTGTTGGGGTTGTCCTCCCCAGCTGTCATTGCAACTTAAGACAATCCACTACACACACAGCACCCTCCCACTATTATATATCTTTGTGCTGACACACAACACACACACCCTACGGCTATATAAATCCTACTATCGGAGGTGTGTAGCACCCCTCCTCCCCTTCCAAAAGCCATGCCATGGGTGGGTGAGTGGGGGGGGGTACCTCTTGCACACAGACTACATTGACTACACACACACGTACGTCACTCACAGCATGCAGCCATCCTGCTGAACCCCCCCCCCCCCCCCTCCGCCACCACCACCACCATCATACACATGCACGCTCTCACCCACATTTGCTGATTCGGCACGGTCAGCTGGTCCTCCCCACACTGAACCAACTGCGAGGAGGGAGGGGGGATCGGGTGCGTGGGAGTAGGGAGTTAAGAGTTGGGAGTTGGGTGGGGGGTAGGGGATTTCTACTTAGAGTAAAGGGGTTTGTGCTCAACATGAAGCTCTGATCCCTCTTTGCCTGCATTGTAGTTGTTAACCCAGGCTATATGTAGTGCGAGCCAATGTCAATGCCATGGCCCAAAACTTAAGACACTAATAGCAGATGTCTTAGTCATTCAATCTGTTGATTTTACCTTATTGACTATAAGTCTTGCACTGTCCCTTTTACAGCTGTATGTGAGGTCCTGTTGTCCTTGTACCATGTGTGTCAGTATGTACTGTGTTACTAGTCAGCGTGTTTTGTCCTTTCACCAATGGCACTAAGATAAATTCCTGAACATTTGTTGTACTTGGTGATTCAAGTCATTTTGATTCTGAACAAACACTCATATAAACCAGGCCATGGTGGAAACACTGACACAGTCCTGATAGAATGCTGTTTGTAGGAAAAAAAAAAACCCTGGGTCTGACTGACCATGCCAGAAAGCTGGCGGCCCTTCAGAGTTAAAGGGTTCAAGCCAACATTGTACACATTACAGACTGGCAACAGTGCAACACACAGCAGCCAGCCAGGGGGAAAGGGGCCAGGCAGCAGCAACTAGGGCTGGACCCTGTCTTCTAAAACCATATAAGCATCAAGATTATATCTGTCCATGGGCTGAGAATTGGAAAAAGAAAATCTTATTCATTCAGAAAACCCAGACGGCCCTTGTGTTGCTTTCACTTACTGTCCCACTGACTGTCAAGTGTTTGTTATCCGTTTTAATTTATTATATAATGCCCATTTTGTGTGGACCCAAAAACGGGCATCAGATAATGAGAATGCTTTAAATAAACAAACAAGCTCATATCAATGGCTATTTTGCATCCCTCCAAGTAAGCATTCTGTTCAATTCAAATGGGGATGGAAATGGCGCAAGAGAAAACTAGAAGGCAGTCAGTAGAGCGCAAACCTGCCAACACTGAACAATTCTCCAATTCACAAAACTGCAGCCGTAACTGTTTATGTTTGTTTACCGTTTGTCTGTCGGGTTTGATTTTTTCGACAAAATAGCCTGTGAATGCAATGCTGTTTAACAGCCGACTTGGAAGTCCAGGATGTCAGACTTTCCCCACCACCACTTGAATGCACCATTTCATGGCAGAAATCCCAGATCACCACCAAAATCTAATTACCTGATCCTTGGGCAAAGGGCTATCTGTCCAACCAATTTCGGCAAAAACTGTCAGCAAGATATCTCAAAATGTTACAGATAGGGGTGAACACCTAACCTCTTTCCAACTTCGCTGGCAGAGGTAACAGCCCATAGCAACAAGCCAGCGAGGGAGCAACCGTTCTAACTCCTCACTGATACACAGGGCAATGGTTCAAAGGAATTAACTCTGCATTGCTGCTTCCAGCACATATGAACATCTTGTTGCCAGGAAACATTTAAATATAATTTTGATCTCTACACTAGCCTGTTGCTAGGAGCACTGTCCATCAACATTACCCAAAAAATTGCCTCGTGCATCACCAGCCTCAGTATTTCCCACAGGTTGACAATTCACTTGCGGCGGTGGTTGTTGGCGGGGAGTTTGGTGTAACTTAATTTCAATATATCACGATCGGACATGGATTATGGATTAAATGTGTGTCCTTACCTACAGTGAGAGCGGTGTGTCTGGTCAAATCCAGTGGTGAATAGGGGCAATATGAGAATCTTTGCACTGCACTCGTGTTAACTTTCTGAGTGTTGGGTGGTTTTACACATCTGATTAAAAAGTGTCAAGTTAGTGTTTACAAATACAGTTATGAATACATGCGAGTTTGTTCTCACGGCGGAGGCTCTGTCGCATTGCACCCAATCCGTCTACTAGTCTGTGTATCGCGAAAGGACAGTTGCTCAGCCAGTTCTCTATAATGTGATGTGAATTTGACAAACTTGAGATTAAAATTAAAAAAACATTTTAAAAAAATCTTCCTGGGTGGGAATAAATCTTATAAAGCTCATGTATAGGAAACACTGATCCTGAGTCTGAGGGCAAACAATGAGACAAGCTAAGGCCAGAGGAAACACCCAAGCAGGAAGGTGGGGATATTCAAGCCCGGAAAGGTGAGCTGTGAGTGCATTTTTTAAAGCAAGAGGCTTATTAAAGCACGAGCATGGATCCCTGTAAGAAGGTAATGGCATTAGATTTCGCCATGCAGCTTACAGAAAGGCATTAAACACTTCAGCTGCAGGCTGGTGACACAATGCTACAAACTGTGTGCACACAGTTACTGTTTAGGGCTGCATGATATTGTCCAAATACAATATTGTGATTTTTTTGGCTGAATATTGCTATAGATTTGCTATAAGGGCTGAATGATCATGTCGTCTCAAATGATAATCCTGATTATTTTGCTAAACGTTGTGATCATGATTATTAATCATGATTAATAGTATGGATAATTTCAGTAACAAAATTATTTCACTGCACTTTTCCATCTTAAATCAACATCTTGGTGATCTTTCAGTGACAGCGGCCGTTCTAACTGAAATGAAATGTTGCAAAATTGCCAATTTTGCAAATTGCCAATATTCAACAATGATTTATTGTGGAAACTAAAATTACGATATGTGATTATACATATGAATTGTGCAGCTCTAATTACATATGAACGTGGCCTTTTTAGCATAATTTATTTTTCAGTGATGGAAAGAAATGTTACAACACATTGTGAGATACAGGACAAAATGAGATGCTAACAGTTAAAAGTGCTCTGTTTAATTAAAGATCTTCTTACATGCAACATGACGTTTACAGTTTAGGCATTCAGTCGATGCTCTTTATACCACAGAAAGTTATAACAAGTAAGCTGGTGTGGTTCAGTGTCTTGCTTAAGAACAGCTTGACAGCACACAGGACTGAGAGATTATATTATTATATTATTACAACAGAAGCATGTTTCACTGTAAGAAAAATAAAAACTACAGCTTCCAGATCAGTCAATACTGCAATTTAAATTGTGCAGTTTTATTAAAGTTACACACACAACAACAACAACAGGTCAGTTGTGTGTTCATTCACAAGTAAACAGATCACAGGATAAGATACAATGATGCAAACTTGAAATCCCTTGGCTATTTCATTACCATAAGAGGCAAAATAACACAACGTGACACAAAGACATTGCTCATTGTGCAATCCTTTTAACCCCCTGGAGTGAAGCGAGTAAAACACAGATCTTGATCAACAGACCTGGGCTTGGCCTGGTCTAACACTAATAGCGGAAATGGAGGAGTAATGAATAGCCTAATAAAGGAGTAATAAGTAATAAAGGAGTAATAAGGGAAATTGCAAGGGGCAGTGTTCCTGAACATTGACCAGTTCAAAATGTCATATTTTCCACATGTTAAGTCTTAACAGGATTTGAAGATTTTGTTCAGTGTGCAATATGAAGTATATAAATTTGCTGGGTAATATGATTGTCAGCTAGACCAGTTCACTCTATAACTTAATAAATATAACATTAAGTGAAATAGCAGTGGGTCTGCAGTAAGATAAAACATGTATTATATGTTATTGGAACTGAACAAATATTTAACCCATATTTTTGCAAACTTTTTGTCAACTTCCACAACTTTTTAACTAAACTGGAAACTATCAAATAAAATTTCCATACTTTCCCAGACTTTCCAGACCTGTGTTGCTACCGTGAAATAGAAAAAGTGAGTAAGAGAATGAAGGAGGGGAGGGAGGCTTGCTTGTGGTTTTACCAGCACCAGCTGCAGATAAAAATCACTGATTTAACAGCATTGGAATTGGGTGCAGAACCAATTGTCAGTGAGGTCTGCCCGGGCAGTGCTTCTATTACTGGCCTTATCAGAGACCATAAAACACCAATAATGTGGTGTAAAACTTCACGGGGCAGAAGATGAGAGCTCAGCCTGGCATGTCACTCACTTACTCACTCACACAGCTCACATGGTTGGCTGACAGGCGGGCAGCAAAGACAGGGGGAGGGAGAAACGTCCTGACCAAGACAGCAGGGAGAGGACTGAACTGACACCAAACCCCGGATCGATACAGGGAGGAAGGCAAGAAGGGAGGGAGGAGAGGACGGACGAGGCAGTGAAGTGTGGCCGGGCCGGGCCGAACGCAGACAGGCAGCCTGCTTGGTTGGCTCATTTGCTCTGCACCAGCGAGCAGCTTGTCTACTACCTCATCAACAGCATCCCAATGGGAGAGAAGAAACAAAAGGAGGAGGAAGAGGAGGAGAGGGGATGATGCAGCAGGGTCTTAGAAGGCCAATATTAGCTCACTTTCTCTCTCTCTCTTTCAAGCTCCCTAGGGTTCATTCTAATGTGAGGCACACATTTGAACAGATCTATTAATATCTCTGTGTCGCTGTCCTTTATTTCATACTCACTATATTGACCCATATATTGCACACACACACACACACAACACACACACACAACACACACACACAACACACACACACACACACAACACACACACACACACTCTGGCTGCCTCCACAGCCTTTTGAAGTGAGGTTTCTCTGGTGAGTCTTGTGTAAAGAATACTAGCAGCCGTCTCTAGATCAAGCAGTAACAGGTACTGGGAAGAAGTGTTGCTTCAGATACACCAGCTCTGTGTGTGTGTGTGTGTGTGTGTGTGTGTGTGTGTGTGTGTATATTGGAGGTGGGGACTGATGTGGGGGAAAAACAAGATCTATCTATGCCCATCAGAAAGTGCTAGCCTCAGCACATTTGCTGCAACATGCTAGCGCTGGCTGGCACGCCACAGCTCGGCTCATAATTGGATTGAGCACAGAATTAACAGCGTCCGCAGTCAAAAGGTGAATCTCTCTTTGAACCGCTGATCTAAAACGGAGGAAGTGAGGTGTGGCCACTTTCCCACCTAGCATGCAAAATGGCCCTTGAGAAGCTAGTTACGCAGAATAACAGATCAATTTCCTCTTTCTATGAAAAATCTTTCGTGGATTGTGACCTAAAAACCTGCGTCGAAGAGACAGAGGGAGAGAGGAGAGAGAGAGAGAGAGAGAGAGAGAGAGAGAGAGAGAGAGAGAGAGAGAGAGAGAGAGAGAGAGAGAGAGAGAGAGAGAGAAAGAAAAACAGTGAGAAAGAGAACGCCCACCCTGTGGAGGATGACAGCACGGCGAAGTAAACCAGGTCACAGCAGTGTAAACCCTAACAGAACAAATCATTCTGTTCTCCCAGCGCACCTCCTTCCCCTTCTTCTGCAGACCTTTTCTCCTCGTCCCCGCTTGCCCCCCGGTGCACAGTGTGAATGACAATGAAAAAGGTCCTTGCGAATAGTAATGTGCATAGCATAGCATAGCATAATGCACACACACACACACACACACATACACACACACACAAGTGGGTCCCAGAGATTATCTTGTTCATACCCACCAGGCCCCTGCCTCATTAACTGAGCTCTCCAAGCACAAGGAGGAGGAAGAGGAGGAGAAGGAATAGGATCGAAAGATGAAATTATGAAATGAATCAATTCTTAAGTGATCGCAACACATAGAAATTTCTCAAACAAGGTGGCTTTGTCACAAAGTGGAGTCAAAGTAGAGAGAGACAGGAAAGATTGGGAAAGAGAGGGAGATTATTTAATGTGTTTTCTTATGGTATGAACTGCGACTCTCAGCCAGCCAATGACATGTTTTCTTGGCCTTCTTGTCTTTTAAAAGAGGACCACATTGGAAATTACTTTTGGAAACTTTATGTATTATCCTCGATGATTTTAATGAATGCATGACTGATGGCTGCGCATTATTTTGGATTATCAAATAAACAAACAACAAACCAAAATACGTGCGACAAAGGTCCCGGGCTGGATTAAAAACCCAGCAATCTGCATTTACACGGTACGCATCTTAGACCACTGAGCCACCAGCCGCCCAAAAAACATGCAAGACCTATCACTGTAGTAACGGTTGCCAGAACAGTGAGCTTCATTGTGGAGCTGTAACTCAGTTTTAGTGGCGGTGTGATTACCACACTGGCAGCCCATACAGGAAGAGCATACGAGCACATGACCAGGGCTTAGGGGGACTGTTAAAGCTCCTCAGCTCTCCACGTCTACAGGGGCCCCACACTCACCTCTGCACACAGCAGGCTGTCTTTTCACAGGAGCCCCAAGGGGCACCATTGGCAAGGAACGGCTCTGCCTTCTCTTGATCTCCCTCTCTTTCTGTGTTATCCCCTCTCTCTTTTCCTCTAGCCAGCTCTCGTTTCTCCGTGACACAGCCAGAGGGGGAAACATGACTCCAGCAGCCCGGCCAGGCCCGGCCCAGCCAAGCTCTATGCAGCAGGGTTGGGGCCTCTTGCCCTGCCCCCCCCTCGCCCCCCCCTCCCCCCCCCGCCACTGGGGCTAACAGGCAGCCTGTCTATATTACGCTGCATGCACACAAGCACGCAGGAAGGCAGGCACAAACACACAGTCAGCTGCTCAGCACGACTGTCTGTCTGTCAACTGACTGTCAGAGAAGCTAAAACAGACGCATGCAAGTCAGACAAGCCTGGGCCTAAAACTGAAGGGCAACTCCCCTCTTTTTCATGTTTGCTGTGAAGCGGCAGCCTCCTACCATTTAGGAAGTCATTCACCAAGAGTGATTTTTAAGCTACCAGACATGAAAACCACTTGGCTGCGATATGAAAGGATCTCTGTATCACCTTGCATATTTTGAGCTGCAGAAACCTAGTTTATCTCATAATTACATGGGACTAAGGGATCATTAGCACTAGTCAGACTAGCTTCCAATTCTGCAAAATCTTTTGAAGTATGCATGCCTAACAGAGCGACTCATATCACATAACTTAAGTAAGCAGCGTAACTACCTAGTTTGGCTACATGTGCGTTTGCATGACACCATGTGATACGGCCCAGCTGCTGACATGGCCTCGCCACAAACATGGCAATCCCTCCGACTCCACAGAACCCAGGCTCTGTCACAACAGTGCCGTGCGGCCCTGCCTTACCACACACATAGTTTCTGCCTTATGTCACCACCAGAAATCTCCCAGTGCAAGACAACAAGATGACCTCATAGTTGTGGATGTGCAGTGCGGTGTATATTTTTCTGCTGTTCTGGTGCATGATATCATCAAAAAGGAGCAGGAAGAAGAAGCCATTTCTGCCAAAAGCCCCCGGAGACCCTTTGAAACCAAAGAAAACGAGCACTCTGCTTTGTAATAGGCTAAGCCAACAGTTCTCGAGTGGGGTTTAGGGACCTCGAGGCTGTCCCAGCAGGTCCACAGAAAAATGAAAATTAGATATCACTCCACAGTTGTTACATTAACCAGCTAACGTAATGAGAGAAGTCCTCAATTCATCTGTCGATTGGGGGCCCATAGCAAAATGTGTAGCTTCTCAGTGTATTACATTTTTTGAGGAGGCCTAAACATCTAAAATAAAAACAAACGTAACAATATAGCCCAAGTCCTGAAACACAAGACAGTGTTTGACATTCTCTTGAATACAAGACTAAAGACGGTGCCTGACAGGCGAGTAAGCTGAGTGCTGCTAATAGGATTGCTGGTGTGTTAATGAAAGGAAGAGTCTAAAGAAGAATAGAGAAGAATAGACCAAAATACATCAACAACGGCTGTGGGGGTAACAGACGATTTTCAAACTTGTACTTCTTGATTTGGCAACACTGCCCTGAGGTCAACAAAATGGGGGAGAGAAAGAAAGAGACAGACAGATATGTGGAAGAGAAAGACAAAAGGAGAATTGAGAGAGACAAAGAGCTCCAAGCAGCAAACAGACCAGGAAAGATCTGCTGAAAATACACTGAGCTGGAAACTGATGTGGACACACACTCTGTTTTTATGTTTTGGCCCTGTGCTCTTTCACTTCAGATGATTAAATGAGACAGTCAGTATAAGGTTAAGTGCAGACCATCAATTTGACAGCCTTTTCATTCATTTCAAATGTCCAAAAAAAAATACAGCACTTTATTTGTGATGTCCCCTTTCCAGTGTTTCAAAATTGAAGGTCCAGATTAAAATCATATCAGTCTTAATTAAGTAGCCAGCTTACACTTCATAGTCACTGTATTATTTGGACATCCTAAGTGAATGAGTACAGCAGCAGTACACAAAGTGTGTCACTGTCCAAATACTCTTGAAGCTCAGTACTCTGGGGAAGGCAACTCGGCTCCTGTGCTTCTAGTGCTGGGTGATATGGCTGAAAATGTTATCACAATTAAAATTCTCATATCAGGCGATATTTTTAATCACAATATATGTAAAAATCACTATTTCTGTCCATTTTAAAGGGTTAATTCTGCTCCTGAATGAAAGATGAATAGATCAGACGATCAGCTTTAATTTAAAACACTTCTTTATTGCCAGAATAAAACTGTAAAAAATAAATAATAAAACAGACAATAAGCGGGAGTTAAATCGTTTTTTCAGTCTTATTTTTAACACTGTAACCATCTTTAACTTTAACCATCTCCTTCTGTTTCTTCCGATATGACTTGAGCAGAAAACCTGCAGCCAGCAAAGTTAACGAGGAAGTGCGTGAGCAACACTAAAAAGTATTAAATAGAGTATTATTGTTGTTCAGTCGCAACTGTATTAGTGTTACTGTGTGTGTTGTTGACTGTACTGTCACTGTATCTTTTTATGTTTTTAATTTGTGACACAATTATGTGTGTTGCTTGTATTTTCACTGTTTATGTCTTTTAAGTTTTAACTTGTGAAGCACTTTGTGACACTCATCTTGAAAGGAGCTATACGAATAAAGTTTCACTTACTTACTTGAAAGGATGTTTTTGAATCACTTTTTGGGTTCAGATGTTTGGAGTGTTTTTGCTGTGTGTGTGTATTGGACAGCAGCGCTCCCGGCTGAAGCTCCTGAACTGAAGCTACGTCAAGTTCTACAAATTTTGAAAACAATCAATTGTGATAATAGCAAAAACTAAGAAAATGAGGCCTATGGTCATTATCGAAAATATCGAGCCGTTTTTATTTTTTTTTTAAAAAGAGGAAAATTTTAATCGGTAATTGTCAATATTGTTTTATCACCTAGCACTATCTGCTTCCTACGTGTCCCAGGATCATTGCTGGCTAGGAGACTAATTGGCCGACTGCCAGTAAGCATCATTCACATAGAACATAGTGGGATAGTACACAGGACAAACTAGAGACTATGCACATTTGCTAAAACACAGCAAGGAACCTCAAGGTATGAAGTGTCTCAGTACCAAATAAATGAATGCCAACAACAGGGGCTATTGAGAGACCTCTAGGTCTATGATCAGTTTATTATGGTAAGATATTATGTTGCATTCTGTTGTATAAAGTACTAACTAATGCTGTCTGAATACCATTCCAATATGTCACAGTCCTCTATGTGCCTACAGCCTGATGTATCCATTATGGAGTGACTCTTTTATGACCAACACCCATCTGAAGAACACCTGACTCAACCAGGTTGCATGTGACGTCATTACCAGCCCCATTTCGATGAGCAGGCAGTTGCAGCATGTCAACAGAGGGTTTGTTTGGTTAACCTGTTCAGAACAGGGAGGGTCTTTTCAGTCAGAATATGGCAAACGGGTTGGATGGAGAGCTAGCAGGGAACAATGAGTCACAACCAAGCGGTGGATTTCACAGCCAAGCTGTGCATTCCTGGCCCAACAATGGAATCTCGTACACAGCACCCACACCAACACACTGAGCTCTGACGGGGCTAGCCTGGCCGCGGCCCGAGCCTTGTGTTCAGAGGCTTGGAAAAGACTAGAAGCCAACACAACAGGCTTCTCAAGAACTGGAACCTCAAAGCACTGAGCAGCTGAAGCACAGTGAGGTTATAATAAGCTGGCTAACCAAACCACAGCAACGTTCATTCTCAACACCACTATTAACCTGTTTTATGGAAAGCGCTCCAACAAGCCAACACAGGACTTAGTATTAAGAGAAAACACGAAAAAGTTCTAGTAAGGAGAGTATTAAACTGTGTTCAGTGTGAGCATGTCATTATTTTTGTTTGCTACCTCTCAGACAAAACAAAACCTTCTTTAAAGACCCTGACCTATATACTGCTTGTCTGTGTCCCTGTAAGAGAGGGATATTACTAACCCACATCTGTAAGGAGAAAAGCTCATTATCTTCAACTGTTTGACGTACAATTAGGAAATAACTTTCTAGGGCAAGTATGAAGCAGAGAAGCCAAGGGTCTATTTGTCTTCTGACTTTGCCTGACAAAGTCAAAAATACGACTTCTTGATAGTGTAAATAAACACGCTAGTATTATGACCTGAAACTCGAGTGTACAACAACCCCCTCAGTGTGTTGCAACATCTGAAATTGATTTTCACACACTGGTATGACGTTAGAGTCAAATTAACATTTACTTAACTTACTTTTGTTGCTATGGCAACAAAAGTAAGGCTACACTAATTATTTAACTTACATTTACATTGTAGGCATTTAGCTGACAGAGGGACTTAAAGTGAATCCAACAGCAGAGTAAGCTTCAATTCCTAGATCACCAACATGACAAGCAACCAGTAGTAAAGAGGTCAAGGGTCAGAGCCACCCTGCCCCAAGAATAGCTGTAAGAATAACATTCCTGGGACCCTATGATGAATATGCAAATCTAGAAGTGCTAGGAAAATAACTAAGAGAAATAAGAGCTACAGAAAGGGGTAGAGAGGATTTTTTAACCAAGAGGATAAGTGACTGTGCAGGCATTATGGGCTGCCTGCCCTCTTTCTCTATAAAAACAAGTCAAAAACAGGAACAACTGATCTGTGAAACCAACGTATCTTTACTGTCAAGGGAGGAAATGGCAAAAATAAAATAGGTTATGAGCTGCTACAGAGAAGAGACGACTGGGGCTGACTATATTTCAAAAGCAAGGCTATCATGGATCTAACCTGGTTGCTTTGAGTAAATTTGGATATACAAACAAGCAAGACAATGCAACCCAGGGCTCTTGATTAGCCTTGATGAACACAAAGAAAATGATTGAGTTAGATGAGCTTGGCTAATCAGAATAATGCTGGAGGCGGTTATGGAAACAACCTTTTGTTTCATGGTAAGACAAAGTAACTCTGTCAAATGTAACCATGTGCTGATTGTCACTAGTTTAGCCAGTTGACGCCTTAAAGAGGACCTCATTGAAATAGTGTCTTCAAAAATAAGTAATTCGCCAAAGAATTTCAATATCTACCATTAGACACCACTAAGTTAGTATAATTCCTATGGACTGGAGTCGATTTAAAGTTGAACAAAGAAGGAAAAACAGGAAAGCTGTTCAATCACAGTAAACCAGGAACAAATGATCATTATTACCTGCTGTTGTTGGGGACTGTTAGATTAACGCTAACGTTAACCCTCGGGTTATCGTTTACAACAAATATTGAAAGGTAAATCAAACACTCTTGGCTAGCTAAAGAACAATAGATTGATTGCTAGCTAACATTAGCTACTCACCTTAAAATAACCACCTTCATAGTGTGTATTTGGGGGTCCGAATATTGCTACTTCCCAGTTGTACATGTCCGACTCGTCCACTAAAGTTATTTTGAACCCTTCGACTGGCTCATCTTGAAGACTTTTCATCTCCAGCATTAGTGCTTTTTGGGAACTGGCTACATGATGTCCATGCTGAGCCATATTCCACAACGATTCGTATAAATAAATCAGCAACCCCCAGCTATACAAAGGACAAAGCTAGCTCGGTGCTACAAACAATAACTCAAAGAAGCCCTTCGGACTGTACGCGTTATTTTTCCTCCACAAAAGGTTGTAGAAATCGCGGCTCGACTTTATTAGGTCAGAGTTGGTGCGCTTTCCTCTGTTGTGAACAATCCCGTGGAGCCCCAGTTAATAACGACCATCTAAATACACCACTGTCAAGTCAGCCACAATTACAGCACGGCTTCCGGGAACAACTTTCACAATAAAACCCTTCTTGACGAACGAGCATTTTTTGGTAAAATCCAGAAAAGAGTAGCTGCGCACTTATAACTCCGATTCAAAGACTAATATGTTTAATCAATTATCGATGTTTCGACGGGCAGTCCGTCTTAATCAGCCAAACCATTTTTGAGTAATAGCTACAAATACCGTAACACAATATAATCTGTTTAATATATATTTTACACCTACAGTTTCATTCCATATTCAACAACTAAGAATACTAAGAGTATTTTGATGCGATTTTTGTTGTTATTTACACCCCAATACTTAAACCTACTACTACGACTACTACCACTGCAACTTCTAGCAAATTTTACGCTTTTGTTTTGAAAGCAAAATCGTCGTACTTCCGTATTATTTTAGCTATCTCTGCTTGGCTTGACGCAGCTCTAAATACAACGGCACAACCCATTAGCTAAAGATAGCTGCGTCAAGTCAGCCAGAGTAACTGAGCGTAAGACCGGAAGTTAACCCATTTTGTATTACTTGCCAAAGTTTTGTGTTTGACCTTGACTTTATGTCAGTCCGACGGCATCTTGAATGGACCTATATGGCTATGAACATATGTTGTGAAAAGGACACTTCCCACATTGGTAGGTCTACTGTCTTTGTATTACTCAAAACATTTCAACATACTGAAAGCGCCTCAATAAGGCTTTTATTTTGAAAATGTGAAGAGGAAATCCTATCATTCTGGGTGGCTTGACAGCGGTGCTAAAGCTGGCTAGCCTGCTATCGCTAGCCAGTCTCTGTCGGATGTGTTGCTGTTCAACCCCTGGCGGGTAAGGAAACGAGGTCACCTGGGCGACCTTTCCACGTGAAACGATAAAAACCCAAACTGACGCGTTGTCAATATTTTTTTTATTAGAGGCATCTCGCCTCAATTGAACTCTACTCAACTCGAGTGCTCCGTCACAGTCAGTAAACTGAACTGCTCGATTAGAGGTCTCCTGAGTCCTTCTGCTGGCAGGCAAGGCTTTCTGGGAATTGAAGTAACTTAACAATAAATCTAAATTTGCTGTACTGACCAGTTTTAACTGCCTGACCTTAAAAATGTTCTGCACCAATAATATTTCATTAGTTCAAAAACAAAAGCATAAAATACCCCCCTCCACACACAGTTTTCCGTTTCCTCTCATATACAGAGAACAGATATGCAACACAGTGATATTTCTCATCATATGTGGGAGTTTATTGGTTCACTGTAACACAAAAAAGACTACAGCAGCTTCTTACAGCCTTTATTTTTAATTTGGGTAGACTTCTCTTTCTTTAAAGGGAATGTAGATACCAAACAACTTATGTTGTCTTACTCATGTCGTCCCCTTTAAAACATTATATTACATCGTACAGCTGGAGAATCGAGTATGAAGGAATAAGACAGGACCTTCAGAAAACAGAGCCATATGAGAGTATATTTCAATGTCACAAGCCAAACTTGGTAAGATAAATCACTACAATTGAACCGATAGAGAATTAAGACAGAGTGGGTTGCCTCTCACAACACTGCGTCACTTGACCTGATCTACTCAACTCATAGGGAGCCCCATCCTCTCAGTGTCAGAACCCCCTTCCTTCCCCAATGTTAAATAATTTAAAACATTCAACGATATCGCTTTTTTTTTTTTTATAATAATTGTCTGAACTTAGAATAGATAAAAATACAATACCATCAAAAATGTAGAATGGTGAAGTTGTCTTCATTAAAAAAAACAAAAACAAAAAAAAAAAACTATAAAAAGAAAGGACAAAAAGGAATGACAGGAGTTTTTGTTTGTGTGAGCATGTCCATGGACCAGGAAAAAAAGGAAAATAAAAAAGTATACATTCCTAATCATGCAAGATACAAATTTTAATTAAACATTATGCACAGGAAAAATGTTAATAATTACTACAATGTATGATTAGAGGAGTCATTTTTCAGTTCCATTGATATCAGTCAAAGCATTTTCAGGAACAGGGAATATATATATTTATATACTTATTTTCTATTGACATTCCTGAATGACAGCTGATCAACTCTGTATTCAAACTCTACTACTGGACAGAAGATGCTCATGGAATGGCGGACCTGACCTCGAGGTCACAGACATCATCGTTGTTATCTACAGCTGCAGACAGATGTGAAGGGGCCTAACCAGGATACACAAACAAAAAGACGCTACCGAGTCATTTTTTATCTTGCTACTACTAAGTTAAGTCGTGCTGGACCAGGCAGTGACTTGAGACGCAGATGACACAAACTAAAAACAGCAAAGTACCTCTGAGCAGGTTGTAAAAGGAGGCCATTTTAAAAGACAAAAAAATGGCCGTTCATGTTCCATCATAATATGTCAATGCACAAAAGAAGTGGCAAGGCAGTTCTGAGGGGGAGAAACAACGCTGGGGTTTTACCTCGGGACGCGCCGGCTGGGCGTCGGCGGCGCGCAGAGCTACTGTGATGCGAACGTCTAAAGTGGCACGGGCGCAAAAGGTTTCGATGACCTGACACGAGACAGACAGACAGACAGACAAATCTCCACTCTGCTGCTCACAGACTAGCTGCTTTCTCACAGTGGAAGCCGCCGCCTCTAATACTGATTGAAAAGAAACCTAGAAGCACCGACCACACTTTACAGTCTTCCATTCCCAAAAGGCGATTCAAAATGTACACCGTCGACAGCTTGATATGCAGAGTAGCTGGTTAAAGGAAAAAGGAGACAGGTGATCGTTTCATAACTGCGTCTGTCCTTAGCTGGTCTTCATTTGCCACAAACTAGTCGAGAGAAAAGAGGCAGAACAGTAAAAGAAACATGGGCAGGTCGCTCTATTCCGGATTATTCTGTCGCTACAGGCCGACAGCACCGCAGCAGCTTAGCAGTACGAATATTATCCTTCAGTGTAATCACACACAACACAGCATAACATCTGGTATACAACTAAACTACCCCATCCATGAGTGTGATAGGAGGCTGAGCAGGGTGGAAACAGACGCCATTGGCCAGACAGCAAACTGTCGCTTGGTGAAACAGGTGCCTCAAAACACACTGTACATGATAAAAGCTCGACTTTTACACTCCTAGTCCGATTGGTACCAGAGATCCAATGACCTGTTCTTTATTCTCCTGTTCCACTTCTTTCGGGATGGGGCAGGCGTTTGAATTCTTGGAAGGATTGATATGTTTGGGGTCAAACTGCAGCTTAGCACAGTTGGAACAGGCAGCGGAGACACCGGGGCGGGAGGGGGAGGGAGGGAGGGAGGCGGGGCTCTAAGAGACTCACGGAGCGCTGGAGCAAGTCAGAGGCACAGAGCAAAACCGCTCATCTACTGTACAAATCACCCGCAGTACCACAAGTAGACTCCCACACAAACACACATCAGCAGGTCGGCTCTGGGCCTCGTTGCGTCTCATCCTGTCGGGCAACGGTCTCACTAGTTTAAACTCGTGCCTTACATGACGCTTTGGTTTTAACTCTGAACTGTTCGCAGCGCAGTCTCCAGGCCCCGGGTCAGTGGCAGCTGAGCAGTTTAGAGTCCCTATGTTTCCAGCTAGGATCCAGTCTGAGGAAGAGGTCAGTCGCCCGGTTTCCAGGACCGTACAGGAGAGCAGCACACACTCTGACGTTTAGTGAACGCAAAGGAGAGGAGGGGGGGGGGGGGGGGGGGCGAGAGAAAGGCGCAGACGGGCTTCAGACAAAAATCGACAAAACAAGCAACAAACGAAAAAAAAAAAGTAAATCAAACAAACAGAAAAACTTCAAAACATTAAAAACACAATTCAACCATCAACAACAAAAAGTCCAGTTGTCAGATTACATTACATGACCATCACAGACTGTAATGCTGATAGAGTGGAGGGCGGAGTGGAGGGCGGAGAGGTACACAGGAAAGAGCACAGGACACCAGCATTCAGAAACAGGAGCTCAGTATAGAGTTGGAGTTGGGGTGGAGTACGGTGGCTGGGGAGGGGGGTGGGGGGGGGAGAGGTTTGAAAACCAGGAAGTTAAGAAGCGAAAAAATGAAAGTGCGCAAAGAAGAGTGAGCGTGTACACAGTGAGTGTGTAAAACAGCATCGAGGGTCGGGGAGCGACCGCAGAGCTCAGAGTGCAGCGGCCGAGGAACAGAGAAGGGCGGGACAGTGAGAGAGAAGGTGAGGACGAAGGAAATCTTGTGAATCTGAGGACTAATAAATAGGGCGATACTGGGACAGCCAGCCGCAGTGTTTCATAACATCATTATGTGTTTCAGCGAGGGGGGGGGGGGGGGGGGGGGGGTCGAAGGGTGGGGGGTAGGGGTGGGGCTGGGGTGGGGCACCCTGGGGCTATCAGACACAATCAGCACTGAGAGAAGGTCTGCTTGATCTCATCCAGCACATTCCCAAGCAGCGACGGCTCGTCACATTTAGCGTCGATGGACACAGTCTGATCAGCCTGAGAGACAGACACAGAGAGAGAGTCAAGGAGAGAGAGATAGAGAGACAAGAAAGAAGGACAGAGGCAGAGAGTCAAGGTTACAATCTTAAAAGTCCAGCGTATTCAATCTTTTACCAAAAGGCAAGATTATGGGCAACCAATCAAATGAGACAAAACTTAAAAATGTTAGGTTTTAGGGTTACTTATTGTAGTAAAATTAAACATTTGGTTGTGAAGATCCCAGTCCACATATGAACAGAGGACCAGAGAGGATGTTCACTAGTTCAACTCACAGTTTTGACCAGCAGACAGACATGGTGGCCCTGGATAGACCTGCTGTACATGGAGGCACAGGAGTCGATCCTCTCCACAACTAATGGAAGAAGACAGAACACAAGTGTCAGCTGCATTCATGATTTGCTACATTTAGAGACATTAATACTGATCATGTTTATGCTGTGTACTAGCGTGCGTGTGCACATACATCCATGTACATGTGTGTGTTTGTGGGAGACCTGAGTCAAATAGCATTTGCAAAGAATGTGTTTGTTTTAAACTGCTTGGAGTACCACATGGGTGGGGTTTACTGCATATAAGCACAATCAGATACCGTCAGTTAAGTTGTCTCTCAGAAAAGTACTAAATTGGCTTTCAAATTTCCTGTGATTGTCTAAAATGTATGGCCTGACAGGAGTATGTTACTTTTGGCAAGTAAGAAGTATATGGCCTTGTGTGTGTGTGTACCAGAGAAGTGGTGGTGGAAGCAGATCCTGGCCAGTAGGTGGTGGAAGGGCATGTTGACTCCCTCCAGTTTGACGGAGCTGCCCTTCAGGTCCCCCGACTCCAGCAGCTTTGCAAACGCATCACTGGTCAAATAAAACCAAAAGTCAGCAATCAGTATCAGCACAAACTGCTATCCATCACAACTTTAGACTACAAAGCTCTACATTTTAAACATAGTTGCTATATGGAATCAAATCAAGTTCTGTTTAGTGGTTCAAGTAAAAAATGCCAATTCGGAGATAACTGGAATTGAAATGAAAGTGGAAGGAAAGACAGGATTTTAAGACTCAATACAAGATGAAATAAGTTATTAAGATGGACATTTTTTGCAGTGAAAGTGTTTTTCAGAGGGGTAAGGCGAGCCACCGACCTGTAACAAGGAGTGGTGATCAGGTAGGAGGTGCAGGTAAAGTGCAGTTTGAAGTCCAGTTTCTCATGAGTGGAGGAGTCCTCATTCTGTGGGACCACAACAAAACAAACATAATAATGATGAATCATGCAGTAACGTGATCGCGATCTCTTTTTGCCTGGCGCGCCTCAGGGAGATCAGAGTGCAGGCTCAGACACCAAAGAGCCTGGAGCTTCTCCCCGGCCCCTGGTCTTGCTCAAGGGCGCTTTAGCGGGGCGGATGTTCAAGTATATTTCATGTGGGCTTGAACCCGAGTCCTCCAGTTGAAGCACAGTCTCTCTACTCACTGTGCCACCTTGCTGCCAAGACAGATGTTTATATATATGTTTTCACATATGAGGAATAAACTGGAGTAAAAAGTCAGGCCAACTCAAAGTGAAGAACCATGGGCTTAAGACTGGCAGGTGACTGGGGTTTAAGGAATGGGAAGTTTGGGAACCGTTACACATTTACACATTTACACAACTGAGGGGAGATCAGAAGTTGACAAAGGAAAAATCAGATGGTTTAACTAGATTCATCAAGTCACTTGTAAACACAGGTGACCTCAGTTCTGATTCAAGTTTGTCCTGTTGGGATGTGTAGCAGCAAAATGACAAATGCTGCCAAAAAGTGAAAAAAATTTGCAAGGACACAATTTAAACAACAGGCACTTGAGCTGCATATTGTCCTGCCATAATCACCAAGATATATTAAACATACGTTACGCTAATGAGGTCATTAACTAAGTGAATTAATGCATTAATCAACAAATATTTCTATGTCAACATAGTTATCTTCACATAGCATGTGGATGGTGTAAATATTAACTCTTTATCTTAAATCACTAAGGAGTTTACTAGTTTTAAGAAAATCTGTTTTTCCTCATCAATATGCAAATTTATGCGGCAGGGTGCTCCAAAATCAGATTATCTACTCTATAGAGGGAACCTGGGGTGGAAGTATGAATGCATGTATTGTTCTTGAGTCATCGCGTTCATAAGAACGTGTCTACACATAAACAGCAACATAAAAACAAGAGTTCCAATTATGTCTACTTTGGTGTATTACATTTTTAGTGCATTAATATATTTCTTTCAGTTAAATGTCAGTGACATTGGGTGAAATTCTCATTTCTTCCTAACTGGTGTCTGTGTGTGTGTGTGTGTGTGTTTTCCTACTAACCTTGACTATGAAGGTGAGGGTTCCCTTCAGTTTCTGAGGCATCACGATGCTCTGCACGGTGAAGACGAAGCGCGCCTCATTTGACACTCCTGAAGCACAAGAGAAAGGTTCAGGCTCAATAGTCAGAGTCAACACAACTTCTTTTAAATCTCAAGGGTGCTTCCAATTTCAAAATTAGGCATAGCTGGATATTTTGGGAGGTTAAGAAATAGTAACATTTTAAAAAGCTAATTTAATTCCAAAATAAAGATACCCACCATTTGAAAAAAGTGACACTACTTTCTTTCTTACCAGAAAAATTAAACATAGCAGGTAACTTAAATCCTTAGTTGACAAATGATAAACACATTTACAGGCTGGATTCTCTATTATTTCACAATATTTTTGAATGGTGCACTTCCCCCCCAAAAGTGGATATGTAGTTTTTTGGAAACTTTAATAGTATTAGTGTGACGTTATTCCACGTAAAAAAACCCAGTCTGTGGTAATAACTGACCGGGGGGAAGCTGGAAGGGAACGGTGAGGCCGTCGTGTGGACCCGCTCCCTCTGGCCTCTGCAGCTTGGAGTTGAGGGAGTCCAGGACGTTGAACTCCATGGATTTGAGGAAGCTGTCGCACTTGTTCTCAAATATAACAGACACCACCACCTGACTGCCATCCTGCAGGTTCCCCTGGATGTCACACACCTGGAGGGAGGGAAAAAAAGAACACATTTTTCATCATTAAGTACATTTACTTTTTTAATGCTACTTTGTGTGAAGCCGGGGCTAAGCCCAAATTGTCTACACCTCCCTTCTCTCCTTGAAAGTGAAGAAATGTCTCAGAGAGTCAGAGAATGCATGCAAAAAACACAGCAAATCACTTCATCAACCCCAACACCAAACCACGCATTACTGTTTCCAAGAAACCAGTTTTAGCATTGACTGAACAACACAAGAGACAAATTCATTCTCAGAAATTGGTACAGCGTTAATGTTCTTCAGAAAACCCCTGAACAGTCAGGCTCAGAGGCTATTCTCTGAAGAGCAGAAGGAAGACAGAGCAACACATCTAGGAAAGAGTCTGCAACATAACATCCTGTCACTGACAGAACCTCAGCCAGTACCTGATCAGCATCCTCCATCATCTTTACAGAGAGGGAGAGAAAAAGGAAAGATCCGCATACAATTTGTTATTTTTCTTTACTACTGCTGCTGCTGCTGCTCTTGTGTTAGTTAGCCTACACATGAAAACGAATAGCCTAAACAACAATATTAGTATGATTGTTCCCAGAAAAGGTTCACCTAGCCAGAGGGACCATGCAAATGTTCGAATTTGGTGGATGTTAATGTGAGAAAAATTTGAAGCTTTGGCCATTTTCTAAGCCAGTGGCTTCCCTGGGTGACTGTCCCTCCCTCTGCACATCCCAATCCCCAACACTCACCATCTTGATGTAGGAGTTCTCAGCCAGTAGGCAGTAATTGGACATGGGCTGAAAGGAGAGAAGAGCTCAGGTCAGATCAGGCCTGGTCTGTCACTCAGTATGCTAACAAGGCAACTGGAGCCTGCCCTGCCTAGCTGATGCATAACAATAAGCCAGGCAGTCTGTACCGGTCAATGAGTTTAAACAGTGGAGCTAGGAAGGACATAATACTGTCTACATGAACAAACAAGTCATTTGGTGGCTCTGAGGTCAGTGATCTGCTTTTCCTTAACAACAATATTAAATTAAGAAAAAAGAACAGGATGAGAGGACACAACAGTGCTGTAACAAATTGTTTTCTGCAATAACTTGAAGTGTCCCACAGACATTAGCATGGGGTTGGTTGTTTAATGATGCAGAGTGAAAAAAAAAACCCCACCACACTGACCAAAATTATTTTGGTGCATAGAACTAGCAGCATATGACAATCAAACAGCAAAAAATTACCCATTTAATTTAGGCATATTTCAATTCCAAATGTTTCTATTTTTAATTCTTCTATCAATGCAGAATATTAAAAAAAAAACATGCACAGCACTAAAGCTTTCCTCAGAGTGCAGACTGAATGTTTTGAGTGAGGGCCATTTTTCTTCTTTGTTAGCATAACTGCCACAGTAATGGTTAAGATTTACTTCACCCTTGAGAGTAAGAGAGAAAAAAAATAAAAAAATAAATAAAAAAAGCACACTGACCGGCAGAGGCTCCTCCTCCTCCTCCACAGTGCCGTTCTGCACAGACTCATCTCCCCCTCCGTCACTGTGGTGGTGATGGTGGTGGTGCTTCTTCTTCTTTTTCTTCTCCTTCTCTTCCTTCTCCTTTTTCTGCTTCTTCTTCTTGTGCTTGGATGATTTCTTATCATAGAGAAACCCACAAGGGACAGAGGGGGAAGTGAGGGGAGGGGTGGGGGGGGATTCATTAGTTATTCAAGCAAGGCTCAAAAATGTCTGAAATGAGGTTGAAATTAGAAGTTGGCATGATTATGTGGACTTCATGGCATCGACACGAGGCTGGCAACAAAGAAAATGCACTTTCTTGACTGAATCAATCATGAGAAAATGGATACTAGCAGAAATACTCCTCAAAAGGCCACATTAGTGCCAGCAGGTCTGTGGCAAACCATTCAGAGAAACCTGTGTGAGTAAGAACTGCCAATATACCACATCCTGTCAGGTCAGTCTGAACTGGAAGCCCTAGCAACACAGCCAAGATTTCCGTCTCGTAATTATCGCATCATCAGCGGTGACTCACAGTCTCCTCCGTCTCGGTGTCTTTGGGCTCGTCAGGCTCCGAGTCTGGCGCCGTGCCAGATGCTTCCTGGGGGACGGGGGCTGCTGCTGCTACTGTTGCTGCTTCCTGTTGACACACACACCAAACACACACACACACACACACAGATGTTTAGAAGACAGTAGCCTTCGTATATAACAGATACACTGGTTATTTGCCAGTTCTATGTCAGTAGAAGTAAGTGAGGTTAGAGAGATCATTCAGTCATTCTTAAAAAAAAAGCTGATTGGCGGGACCATAGTCACAGCCTGGATGCTACTGTACGCTCTATCTTGGCCTAGTTCTGTGCTGTCATGGTGGCGTGACAACCCACACAAAAACAGGTGGGGGAACAAAGGCAGGTTGAGGCGTGTCTGAAGAAGTCATGTTTCTAGGTTGGAGGCACATTTTCTTAGGGGCTGACAGCTCACATGATTAAAAACAGAGTTCGTCGAAACCTGAAGTTAAGAATCTTGACAGATCTGGTCTTTCTGAACAGATGATAGCTACAGGTGTGATTTCGCATGAAGAGGCAGAGAAGCTGCTACACAAAGTCAGTATTGACAACACCTGAGTTGAGTGACAGAAGCTATACTGTAGTTTAATCTATTTACGTTCAGTGAATGAGGTCCCAACACCACCTGTCCGCTATAGCAGCTGTAACAGCAGTTCTATATAGGCATAAACTAAGAGCTACTGCCTGAACAAAAACCCTTAGCTAACACTTTAACAAAAATATCTACAGTTTCTTTAAATATCCTACTGAACAAAGTGGGAGTCTTCCTGTTCAATTCAAACAATCCAGGAAGTCGATTTTCTTAAGAATTGTACTGGAAAATGTTTTTCCACGAGAAAGGTCTTCTCATTCTGTCTGTTCTGTCTATCGAGAAATGACAGAGAACAAATCTTTATCTTTATTTTGTGCGTCACATTTTCAATTTTCACTCTGAAATGAGTCAACGACGAGTAAAATGACCCCGACCCTGCTTCTGAGAAATGTTTTTGAATTGTGTCTAAGGTGATTTCTGTGTCTAGGTGTACGGTTGTCAAACAAAAAAGGTCTAGAGGAGACAAAGACAAGCACAACCCCATATGTGGTCATGGGAGAAGCAGTCAGAGAACACATGTGGTGATACAGTGGCGACAGCAACAACAGGAACTGACTCTAGGCCAGATTCCAGGGAGTCTCAGGCACCCTCTGCTCGCCTGTCAACACCACCAACACAACAATAACAACAAACAACTACTTTGACCTCACAACCGACACGACACCCAGCGAGCAAAACAAAAGCTGAGGAAGAGAACCACTGGCGTTGTGAGACATACACACACACATACATGCCAGACGAAAAGAAAAAGGCTGGAGAATGAAGAGAGGAAAGGGTTAGGTGACCTGTGAAAGAGAGGAAGTTGTGTCAAAAATGTGAGAAGCGTGGAAGCGGAGGAAAAACAAGTGAGCCATAGTGAGAGGCAATAGAGGGAGAACGCATGGCCAAAGTGCTGCAAGCCGACACATGAGGTAGATCGAGGAGACATGGAAATAACAACGAGGAGTGTGCACACGGGTGAGGAGAGGGGGAGAAAAGAGAGAGAGAGAGGGGGGACTCAACCTGGGAGTTAGAGGGCACTGGAGCGTTTGAGAGCCAGAAATCCAAATCCGAAACCTACAACAGGGAGGGAGGGAGAGGAGGGCGAGCAGGTGAGAGGGTGAGGGGCACACAGGTTCTACATCTTCCTAATATTCATGAAAATGGATACAGAGGATTACACTGTTTCTATTTCATGAATAAATCAAGTATTTGGCGAGAGACTACACAGAGCCGGCTAAGAGGAAACTGATACTTGACTTGATCACTAGAGCCGATTGAAAGCGAGGCTGGGAAGAAGCAATGGAAGTGTGGAGTCAATGAAAATGATTAAAGCAATGCGTCTGCTGGTAACTTTTCAGCAAGAACTTTGCCCTCCCATTTAATAATAATCAACAGGCTATTCTTTAGCATTGTTTGATAATGAATTTTTTATCAGAATTCTGGGCCAAGTGAGATCTTAGGTGTGAACTCTGTTGCTAGGCAGGAAACAGCCTCGCTCCTCCCTTTCTGACGGCATACCTCAGCGCTGGTGGAGGTGGGCGGTGCTGCCACCTCATTGGTCTCTTCCGATTGGACCGCAGGCTCGTCCGGCTGACCCCCCAGAAGATCCTCCCCTTCCTCGTGTTTGTGTTTCTTCTTCTTCTTCTCCTCTTTGCTCTTCTGCGGAAACAGGAGAATAAATTCCGCCCCGTGTCAGCGAGGTCGGAAACGCGACGGCTGAGTCATCATGTGATGACGGCTGTCAGCTCCTAGTTGTTCTCCCCCTCCTGTGCCCTCGTTCAACCCCCCGCCATAAATCTGCTTTACTGGTTTCAATAATCAGTCTTATTAGAATGACAGATTGAGGGGAACGAGGTTACCAGGAAGAACGGATCATATCCCTAGTGGTGAAAAAGGCATCTCTCACCCTTACCTTCCTATCCTTCTCTTTGTCCTTCTTCTTCTCTTTCTTCTCTTTGCTGCTCTTCTTCTTGGGCTCCTGTGGGGCGGCACTCTCTGTGTCTCCGTCTTCTGCTGGGCTTTTCGGGGCCTCTGTGGGACGGTGTGACCTGACCGGTAGCTTCTCACTGTCTGCCAGGGGCCTGGAAACACAAACATGCACAGATAAACCTTGGCTCTAGGTTGGAGGAAAACCACGAGGTAACATTGGTCAACATGGAGCCACTGGCATCGTCCAAACAGTCTTTTACTAGCTTCCTTTCCTTGGAATACATTCGTCAGTGACTACTCATCTGTCAGGAAAGGTCAGAGGAGGGTTGTAGTATTAAGATACGGCCATCCGCTCTTTTCAAGCACATACTCTGCATTGTGCAGCAGGCAGCTCTCATTCAAAGCGTTGAGTTAAGCCATTCCTCAGACAGAGCTTGGAGTGTTGGACATTCCCAGACAGCTAGAGACTACACTAAATTCCTCCATATTGAACTGATAAGAGCTGTCAGCTTTATTTTCCCAAGCCAGACCCTTCAGAGCAGTAACTCTGTGCACTGTAGCCCCCTGCTGGCTGTCCTCTATAAAGACTGCATTACAGTTGTCTGTCATTACCCCAAAGTGTATACTACTCACTCTCCAGTTAGTGATTAACCTATTTCTTTCAGTGGAGATCTCCACTGTTAGGAATTTCTTAGTCTAAATCTAGGGCTTGACCCATGCCCATTAAACTGGTCTTAAATTATTTAAAATCATAGAGTTTCTGCTATGTCGTAATTTCCACCTAAGGCAGGTAAAGATCGCCCACTTCAACAGAAGGGCTGGTGAGAGTTTGGAGGCATAGCAAGTCTAACACGATCAACTGAGGAGGATCTGGGGACTGAGAGCAGCAAGGCTACAGGACCTAAGTCCTGGGCTGGGTTTCCTCAAAGCATGGTAATGATAAGATTATGTTTGCCAAGGGCAGTAAGTGCCAAGATGCTTCTGGGAAACTCATCCAGGAGTGCGGGTGGTGAAACATGAGGTCTTGAGAACATCAGCAGTGGCCAGTTAAAGATCAACTTTCTCCATTAAACTTATGATTTTTTTTTTTTTTTTTTTTTTTTTATAAATCAAACAGAAATCTTCTGTCAAAAGGAGAACTCTTTTCTCTGGCCCTTGTTACAGTAAGTGTAAGGAAAATCATACTAGCAAGTTAGTAAGTATACCAACACTGTTTCTGTAGATACACAGAGTAGTATGCTGCTGATATTGTCAAGCTATTGTTAAGGTAGAGGTTTCAAACAAAGTAGTAGGGTAAGATACAAGGGATATTGGATATTGCAGTAGGTCAAAGGCTACAATTTCCTGAGTGAGAGATATGAAAGAGAAAGAAGATTGAGATAAAAAAAAAAAAAGACGGAAAGGGCAGGCAAAAACAGGAACCAGGCACTGCACCCAGATGAGGAAAGAAAGGACAGCTATGTTAGTGGGAGGAGAGAGAGAGAGACAGACAGACAGACAGACAGACAGAGAGAGAGAGAGAGAGAGAGACAGAGAAAGAGAGAGAGACATGGCAATCCATCTACAGTCAGAGCCCAGGTCCTGTGGCTGGGGTGCTACTCACCTGCGCCCAGCCGACGCCACCAAGCTGCCCAGACAGAGAGGCAGTAATGGGTGTGTGAATGCATAGAAGAGAGGAAGCAGAAAGCAGAGCACCATGAGAAGGAGGGACTGAGTGTGGAGAGGGCCAGGACAACCACATCCTCCATCACACTGCAGCCAGGAAGCTTATCAGGGATAAATATAACTCAGGCTGAGACAATATCATTTCATAGCAGCTAAAAAAACAAACAACACAAGTTACGCCTCCTGTGTTCCTCGGCTACAGCTCTGGGCCGAACATGTTTGCTGTTGCCCATCGCAGGTTCAGTGATTGGTTAATTAGCTCAATCACATATGCAAGGGCTGGGTTTCAACAGCAACTTCCAAATGATTTGCTAAAATGAAGGTTGAACGTGGACTCACTTGTCCAGGTCTATGTCCAGGGCTTTGTGAGGGTCGTTGGGGTCTTTGTCATCGTCGTCACTGGGTAAGGCATTCTGAAGCAGGCAGAAAGTGGAATCATCAATAAAACAGACTTAATATCTATCTAAATACCATTTCAATTAACTGCTTTTCAATCTATAATGAGAATGTAAACATATCGTGAAGAAATCTGTAGAGATAATGACTTCCAGTCTCTGAGCCGAGGAACCGATTAACTAAGCATTCAGCAGTCAATGGTTTTGTTATTTAATTCTGACTGAGATGTCCAGAGTCATTAAGTTTCTTAGAGTAGGAATATTGTGCTAGGATCAATAGTAAGGTCACAATAGGGTATAAACAGCGGTATGATTTAAAGGGAAACACCAATCAATTTAAGAATTCCTATATGTTATTGCTCATTTGGGTAAGCTATAACAACAACAAAACAAGGGCTGGGGGGACAAGATAAGAAAAAAAAAATCAATACAGCAGCACATCATTTTATTTTTTGATTCAGAAGATCCTGAGTGCATTTTGAATCCAAAAACTAGAAGGCGTAAGATGACCTTAATAAAAACAATGTCATTGTTTACTTATAAAATTGTTTACAGTGACATTATTTACATTTAATTTGCCTCATAATGAGGAAAGAAAATATATTACAAATTTTTTTTTTTGCTCAATTTGTCCCCTAAACCATAGCAATGATGCATATAATCATAGATCACAATGTTAAAAAGATGCACAGTATAGTTTGTATCAATTCACTGCAAATTTCAGTCACATATTACGTACGTAAAACCAATACTGTGTGATGTATTGAAATCAAACAGATTTTACTAATATGGGGTCAATCAAATCGCATGATGAGACTTAATACATGACAATATTACAAGTTTGAGTCATATTCCTTACGTTTCCGGCTTTGGGAGAGTGTTGTCAATGTTGACAACATATATAAAAATCATAGTGATGTCTACGCCACTCCAGCCTACCTCTGGCATCTCCTCGGTAACAATGTCCACCATGTGCGCAGGCGTGATGTCCTCCTCGCTCTCCGGGCCCGAATCATGTTTCCTCCCTCGTCCGCTGCGCTTCTCTTTCCTCTTCTTCTTCTCCTTCTTCTTCTTCTCCGCCCTCTCCTTCTGCCGGCGCTCCTCCTCCAGCTTCACGTACTGGTCAGACATAGGCAGACCTGAGGCAGAAGAGGAATCAGAGGGGAAGTCTGACAGATGTTAAAAGACAAATATGCAATAAGTCATATTTGATATTTGTAAAAGACAAACATGAAAAAGGAGAGTGAGAGAAAGTAGCAGAGGAGAAGGAAGAATAGATCACGGGAGGAAGATAAAAAAAAAAAGAATAGTGCTATTTAGTTCACTGAACCTTGACAATTTCTTCATTGCTACTGTGACATCTGCCAAGATGGCAGTAGATGAATCAGTTTTGATTTTGGCATTATTTTAAGAGTGGTGAGTGTGAGATGAGTGTGAGATGAGTGTGTTTTGTGGTGGTGTTGGGTCAATCTGAACCACCTGGGACTTTGAGAGGCACACTGAGGTCAATCTGCACGACTGGGATGTGCTCCACTCCAGGGGCGTCCTGGTACACCTACACAGAAGACACATTCATTTAGAACATCACTTGCACAAAACACACAAGAAGAAATATTACTTTTTACACTGCATACATAATCAGACCTACACATGAGTTTTATTTCTGGGCTCTTAAATTTGAATGCTGTCCAGTTTTAAACAGATTGGATTAAACAATGACATTTATGCACACAGAATGGAATATAGCATAGTTGTTTTGGCGATCCTACCTTCTGAGAGGATGGGGAGGCCTTGATGTAGAATGGGTTGTTGGCTTGCTCCTGCTTTCTGGCTTCTCTCCTCTGGGAAGAAAACAACAGTTAAGGCACAGGGCCCCTACATCAATCAATTAATGAGGGCAAAGCCTAACTCAGTTGTAGCATGAGAGGGGATCGACATGGGAAGACTGATTCACTCATATTAGGACTCTGAGAAGGTCATGTTGTTTTGGAGATTAGGGCTGCAAATGACAATCACATTTAATCATTTTTGCATCTTATATCAACAGCTTAACCATTTCCAATTACAAGTGGCATTAAAGTGAAATGAAATGTTCCCATAATTAATATATTGAATTAAAAACTGTGTTTTTCCTAAAGCATTTCAGTTCGATCAAACAGAAACTCCAAGTTAAAAAAGAGAAATTCACTCTTTCTATACTGTAAATCTAAACTATTCATAAAAAATATCACTCCTTTTATTAATCGGTGCTACTATTGTCAACCAACGTACCCTTGCCAGCTCCTTCTCATCCACCTCTGTGTGGCGTGGGCGGGAGTGTTTGGGCTCCTCCTTGGCAAAAATAGCCTTGGGCTTCTCATCCTCAGACTCGCTCTCAGACGGAGGCTCGTTGATCCAGGCATCCAAGTCCAGACTGCACAAACACAAACTCAGTTACGCCTCACTGATCAGGGCTCCCAAGCAGAGATGCATGAGTGTACCAGTGTTTTTAGCTATTCTTGCTGGTAGACTGCAATAAACAGATTTAGGTTTAGGATAAAGACAAGCGCCTTGGATTTTATGCGACATGATCAGCAATGCAGTCATGTCAAACCATGTAATAATGTAGCTTCATTGACTGTAATGTCTAAAAGCCTATTTTACTGGCTATGAAATTAAACAGTATAGCTTACATCCTGGGTTTCTCCAAGGTGGTCCTCTGTAAGTGGATGCTCCATTTATTGCTACACTAGTCAATGCATTCCAAGGATAAAATGGTCAGTTAGAGCTTAAAACCCAGTGCCTGCTGCCTTGTGAACAAGCCAGTTTCCATTCCCACTGTCGGACCACACACTCCCCAACGACAAACACGCTAGTTACATCACCACATCCCCCTCCACATCTCAACCACTGAAAGGTATCATGGAGCAATTTTTGTTATTGTTGAAGTCACTGCCAGCTCATATATTCAGCAACACCATTTCATATGTGGACTAAACCATTTTCTGGTTGAACTGCAAATTATTGAAATTAACATCATTTTTCCCTGCCTGTTGCTCCTGAAGCTCCTGTGGATTGATAATGTCCAGGAGGGTATGTCAAAATACTTAGGAGTAGGCCTGTGCCAATACGAAAATGTCATAGTACGATTATCTTGGCCAAAATGATCTCCATATACGATATTATCCCGATAATTATTAATAAGATGAAAACCTTAAAAACAGTACTGTGATATGCTTACTTTACTTATGCTTTATACGTTACTTATAACAACTAATTTATCACATCAATCACAAGACTTTTCTCTTTTTTAAACATGTTTTAATGTAAGACTGTGGAACATATGTAAAATATTTATGTAAAATATTGACTTTTTGCATTTGTTATTAAGCCTAACAAGTTTGCAGTTATTGTGGTGGTCACAGTAATAAAAATTAGGGGCAATTATTGTTTTTTACTGCAATATATAGTAATACCGGTTACTGTCCCATCCCTACTTAGGAGCAGTGAACAAGTCTGATGTACAGTCCCATCTGAAATCCAGAAAAAAACACTTGACACTCATGTCTTAAGCAGGACAGTACACAAGAGACTGATTACACTTTATGTCCCAGGTAGCCACGCTTTGATTCTAAACCAAGAGGATGGATGGGTAGTGTGTGTGTGTGTGTGTGTGTGTGTGTGTGTGTGTCCCATGCACTGAGCCAACTCACCCCTCGGGGACAGGCACTTTCTTCTGCGCCTTGGGGGCTACGGGGTTGAGTTCTCCGGCGAACAGGGCATTGACCTCCTCAGCCACTTCCACGTCCTTCTGCTGCAGTTTCTGGATGTACTTGACCAGCTGCAGTATGCATGATGCCTGCGGACGAGATGGGAGGGGAAGCAGACATGTTGGTTAGCAGCAGTACTGATCAGATTTGCATGTAGTGTAATCTAATCAGGTAGACTCTGCCAGTCCGAGGTCAAGGCTGGAATAAATGTACAGGATATTGCCTTAGCGATACTGGTGCAGAGATCTACTGCCAAAACACAGTTTCACAGTACAATACTGACACACATGGTGCAGGGACAACAGGACTACATATACCATGCAAAGAGACAACGCAAGACACACTATGAGCACTGCTTAATAGAGAACCACCTTGGAGAAATCCTCGGTACTGTTTAAATCCAAAGCCTTCTAAGGTCAGTTCACACCAAGCATGTTTGGAGTGGTTTATTCAAGCTCTGGGGCAATAACTCCTTAAGTTTGCTTCATTTGGTAAGAAGAATGGCATTTGAACTTGGGTGGCACCAAACTACTGCACCGAGACCACCTGAAAATGCAGGTCCCTGTCCTCTTCCAAACAAACTGTAGTTCAGTTCTTTAGAAGTGGGGATGGAATCCGGGCCAACTACAGGAAACGATGCCAAAACATGTGGTTTTATAAACTGACAAATGTTGGCATCCGGTTAGCTAGCAGTTACTCATGCTTGAAAATCTTAGCATGAGAAAATTAACTGAGGACAAAGCAACTGTCTCAACTGATGCTCATATTCAGCTATTTTTTCATGTGTTCTTAACTGAACACCAGATAAGGTCAATGGCGATCACCATGTTTAGCTAAAGTCAAAGGACTGTGGAATGACTGGGGAATGGGATTTGTTTTGACGTCCCCGCTGCCAAAATCTCTCATCTCGCAGGCTGGCAGGTTACCAAAACGCTGTCCAATAAACTCACAACTTGTGGGTCGATGCAATTTTGGTTTACAAGCTTGTAATTGGGCAGTGTGAACCTAAACAAACCAAATACAAAAATGCAACAAAAGGTAACTTTTCCACTGCTGTTCGGACCAAAGCAAACCAACAGTAGATGTGATCGCACCCTTAGACATTGCAGTCAAGCTATATTATTACATGATTTGACATGACTGGGTGTCTAATCATGTTGATATATGGACAGTAAACTATCTGACTATGTATCATCCACTAAATGTTTGTGAGTGCTGCTCCTCCTCTGTCTTACCCTCTCCTGCACCTCCAGGTTGGCGCTCTGGACAAAGAGCGGCAGCCTGTCGATCATCAGCTGGCTGGTTTCCTGTGCGGCCGTGCCGTCCGTGTTCCCCTCCTGGCTCCTCAGCACAGTGGCAAACAGCTTGGCTGCGTTCTGCACGTACACCGCCTGGATGTGGCCCGGCAGGGTGGCCACCTTGGGCCGCAGCATGGCCTCCAGCGTCTGCATGGGGTTCTCCAGGTGTCTAAGGAGGGGAGGAGGATGATTTAGAGAAAGGTCTGACTGAGACCCGTTCTGGATCAAAATATTGATACAGGGCTCCCAGTGTGGCCTTGTAGGACCGGTATATTCCTATTCCTATAAATTGACCCATTTGTAAAATTATATCAAATTCCCTGACTTTCCCCTTGTGGAATACATGTCTCAAAATTATATGATATTCCTGAAATTCTGACTAGTGGGAACCCTGATACATTTAAAATTGGAATTGGAAGCACAAAGGGAAGGAATTTTCTTTCATTTATGTGTCATCCTCAGCTAAGATAGCACTCCAGTGGTGCACATGTTTCCTTTGAGTGGTACAAAGACAACATGAGTTTCATTCAGTCCAATTTGGAGAGGACAGATTAACCTTGCTGGGTATATAAAGAATATAGAGAATTGTGTAAACTGTCAATCACATTCGCCAACATGTAGTTGGATGATAAGGCAGGAGGACGACACAGAGGTGGGAAACAGGATGTTTGAGCCAAGCTGTCAATCATCTTCCTGTGGATTCATTGTTATGGACAACTGGGGGCTGAGAGCCTTGGGATATCTCATTACTGTCATAATACACTCATGAAATTTTTACTATAGGTCAGCCAATCTCTCCCCTCAGACTGTGTACAGGACAGAAAATACTGCCTGAGGGAGAGCGCTCACTGCTTGGTTGCACATATCTTTTCCTAAGAGTGAATGTGTGTGCATTCCAATGGGAGAAATCTACGTACTCTGAGAACTCGCCACAGATCCAGGCTGCGGCGTACAGCACTTCACAGATGCCGTTGCGCTGCGTGTTGCCGGTCAGCAGGTGGGCGTTGTCCAGCAGAGTGGCCATCTGGGCCACAGCGAAGGCCCGGATGGCCTTGACCCGGATGGCCACATCCAGCATTTGAGAGGCGATGAGGTGGCCGTGCCGCGTGCCTTCTAATCGGGTCAGCTCCACCAGGATACTGATGTACCTGCAAAACGGATACGGAGGTGTATGGTTACATATGTAGTGGAAAATTAACACCAGATAAAACAAATTAACACAAATGCACCCCAATCAATACTTCAATAATATACTCTGTAAACAAAACAGGGACAATTGCATAGAAATAACTGTCTGACAACAATGTAAGGCAATGTAAGAGTAACTGGCTGAGGGACTGACCATTCAAAGTTGGTGATGTACTGGTAGTTGCTCTGGCTACAGATGTCGATGATCTTGGTGAGCAGTTCGTCTCTGTAGGTGGTCCCTTCTGCTTTGTCCACATGCAGCATCAGCTTCTTCACAATCTCCATCAGGTTCTTTTTGGATACCTGGGGGCAGCAAACACCAGTTCAACAATTTGTACAACATTTTGTTCCATTTTAAATAAATGAATGGAAATCTAATAGGAGTGTTTATTCACTCTTGACAGAAAAAAGCCTGAATTTCCTCAAACTTATTTTAGAACTAAGGGTGCACAACTGATTGTTTATAATCTTATATCACATTTTCTGTTTCTACAATTAATAATTGTATAATTTGGCCACATGGAAACATACAATTCAATTTTATTTCACTTAGAATCACACCTGTAGGTGTCAATAGTAACGGTATTAATAAGCAATTAATTAATCCTGGTCCTCAAAGCATGGAGACTAATCATCATGATCACAATATCTAGCCAAGTAATAATAATGCTATAATCGCGCAGTCATACATTGCTTTGATGGGAATACCACCAGCTGGTGATTTTTATAGCAGTGGCTGGTTGCTTTGTCTACCAGCCACCAGCAATTTTCACCCCACTGACTTCCAGTGAAAACAAGATAATTTGGCACCAAAATACTTGAGTTTGAGCCAGAACACTTAAATTGAACATTAGCCAACAAATAACAGTAGTGATGTAAAAATCTTGGCTTTGTACCATGCCATAGAGCAGGTCCAGGGCCCTCAGGCGGATGGATTCATCCTTGTCATCCAAACACTGGAGGATGAGGTCCTTGTGGGACTGCACTGACTTGGGATGGGTCTTCAGGATCTTTGACATGGCCAGCAGGCCCAGGTACTTCACTATAACACAACATGGCCTTAGTGTCTTTGGCAATAGACATACATGCACTCTTGGCTCAGGTAGAGGTATGTTTACTTATATCTTATACCATCTTACATTATTCTCTGCAGTAACTACTAGGTTTGTTTGTACTTACTCCCACTTAACTCCCATCTATCTGCATAAGCTCAGTCTTGTGCAGAAACCTCCAATCTCCTTTCATTTCACTGTAAATAACTGACAGTCTCCTATGTGTAGAAAACATATCATATCCCTAAGATGAAGCCAATCTACTGACAATTCAGTGTAAATGTCAAAAACTCAAAGCGGAGAAACAGGTCAAATGAGCTTTTCCTAAATTCCTGAACCTTTGGAGATGCAAGGTTTTTGCAGTACAAAGAGCTTCTTTTGCCCTCTGACCTCTCTAAATTCTCATCTTAAACTACACATCCTTACTGACAGTATTGCCACTCTAAAAGCCCTATCTGTTCTATATAGAAAATAATGTATAAAATATTGCTAACTTAATCTAACAAGAGTCTTCCATTTGATATTCTGATAACATTTCATACATCAATTACACTACAAACTAAATAACACAAAGGAAAGAAACAAAACAAACACAGAACGATGGAAAGAACACACAAACACATACACATGGGACAACACACACACGCGGACATGGAAGTTTTGTTTTTCTTCACCACCCATTTCTATCCTTGAAAGCTTTTCCTGCTCGCTTACCCAAAGGACCGACTGAAATGCACAAATCTGCTGAATCATGTCAACCTTTCGATTATCTAGTCTGGCAGAGACAAATGCCTCTTAGGTTCCTGGATCAATACGTGAGTGTGTGTATGGTAGTGACCTTGGGGTGAGGTGAGGCTGGTCACTGCAGCAAATACAATGCACACTTGACCAGGGACACAGCCTCAGTGCAGCTGTAGGAGGCAGAATCAAACAGCCACCACCTCTCAGGCTGCCTCCACTATAGATACGCTATAGGAGCAGTTCACTGAAATGGTGTGGATGAAAGCTAAGCACTCTACAACTTGGTGTCGCTGAGCAAGGCGTAAAACATGAGATGAAATGTGAGAAGTACTAAGCAAACATTTCAAGGACCGTTTCCTAAATTGCTGCCTGCAATCGATAGAGTATTTCTTTCCAGGGTTTTTCCTGCTTATTAAAAACATTTACGCCACAATCGCACTTAATCTAAGGAGGGGGGAGTGTCGAGGTTAGAGTAGCAGGCTTGTTGCCGGTTCAAATCTCTGGCTCAGCTGGGAAAGTCTGGGTGGGGAAAGTGACTGAGAAACACTCTCCCCTCCTTGAAGTTCCCTGGAGCAAGGCACTTGACCCCCGACTGCTGCAGTGAAGCTGCTCATTGGCCCAACAGTAGAAGTCTTTGGTTCTACTGGGCAGCTTCCAAATGGGAATGAGTGTAACTGCATGAATGCAAAATAGGATGTCGCTGAAAAAGAGCATATGTGCTCTTTTTGTTCCCGTGGATAAATAAAGTGTTAAAAAAAAAAGGCAACGCATTTATGTTTCTGCAAACCATCTGCAGGGTTCTACACAAGGATCTTGTTGCTAAAATGTATTTGCAATTCCAGAAGTATTGCAATATAAACTTTCATTGCAATTTTGATTCAGTGATGAAATGTTTCATCATCAGAGAATCACAGAGACCTTCATAGAACAGGGTAAAGCAGCATTTAGTTACATATGCATAATCATGGCATAAGTAAATGGATAGATGGAAAGAACACACAAACCTCCTCTTTGATTGGAGCAATACATTTGACGCATTAAGCATGACTGATGGGTAAGGCAGTTCACCAACAGCCACCTGAATGAAAATGTGAATTATGTTATATATTTTGTGACTTTTGCATGCATTAAATATTTGCAAACAAGGAAGGGCCTCCAACACTGCCCATTCCTTGCTCAGAGCTTCTAAAAAGGGCTTCAACAGCCTTATGTTTGTTCCTGAAGTTTGTTATTTGTTCTTAGTGAGACTATTCCCACACAAAACCCACCATCCTGGTGACGTTACCACTGAAGCCTCTCTGGGAACCAGGGAAAACCTGGTCTTTCACAGGCTTGAAATACATTAATAAATGTACATTTGCAAGTGTTTAACCTAAAGCGTGATCTTACGAGCCACCAAGAGGAGCGCTCAAGGAAAACAAAACATAGAACCCAGGTCCACAATCTGCTCTAGCCACACCACAGGGTCTAATACTAATTCTACTCTACACACACCACAATAAGCACGGGAGGTCCAGATAACTCGAATGGCAGGATGCATCAACCTCAGCTCCAACAGCACAGCATGAACAAACCAACCTGCCCATGCACCGAGGAGTATGTAATGTGTCTGTAAAACCAAGTTCTGCGCTTGATGGTAGCAGAACAATGGCAACTATGCGACTTAAGTGCAGTGGTATTCCAAAACAGGCTTCCAAATTGAGAGCGACAAGGTAATAACTTTCGAGTTATCCAGAGACAGGGGGTCTACATTGTTGCCGTCTAAATGGGTGGACTGTTCGCTACTCAGAAACACGCAGACAATGAGAGAATGACACACTGCAGGCATTGACAGAGGGCTCACAGTTCTGGTCCGAGTCTTCTATCAGGATTCGCAGTTTCTGCACACAGAGCTGAGGGAAAGAAGAGAAAAATAGAGGAGAGGGAGAAGGGGAAAAGCCATTATCATCACTGTAAACCTTTCCACACCAGTTTCAGTCTTGTCATGTTGGCACACTTCATAGAACATACATGAGGAAAACAAAAGTGGGGGGAAATGGATCCTATTTTTGAGGGGGGGGGAATGGCCATTTCATGCATTATTGACACAAGACAAGACACATTATTGTCACAAGGAATGAAACTGAAAAGAGAGTTTTATGAGTCTGACCAGTTGGTGTATCTCTATTGAAAAGGTGTTAGGACAGACAGACTTGTGAACAGAAATTGATGAAAACATGCACTGTGATTCAACTGGAGTGGAAAGGGTTATAATCAACATCTAACCACAGTAAAGAGGAGTGGACCTCAGAGCCTTACCTGAATACTAGCACTGTGGTTGGGCATCCCAGAGGACAAGGAAATCAACACTGCAATGCGGGACAAAAAAAAAACTCAATTAGATCTGAATCTGAATGTGAGAAGCAGAAAAAACAAAACAGATCCAAGATGTGCATTTACTCAAAATCTGTGTCCAACACAAGTGCACATGGTGATGCACATGTCGACCCCAAATCCCCAGGATCATTTAAGGTCAATTTTCAAGTTAACCGAGTCTGTTGGATTGGGTTGAGGCTGCATTTTAAGTTTATTCTATAGCAGTGCTGACAAAATGCTGAGTTTTGCATTTTGCATGAGTGGAAAGAGGAAACGCTGATGCTTTTGTAAGTGAGCCAGTACCAATGTGCTACTGTATATCTTGAATGAAGGAGAGGTGAGGGTGCTTATACCTGAGTGTGGAGGCAAAGTAATAATATATGCCTTAAACATGCATATACCATTCTGAGGACACTTTTATATCAACTGCCTTACAGTACCATTTTCAGTAGGTTTGCCACCAGTGGGAGTTGAACCCCTAACCCTGGCAGTATTTGTGCCATGCTGTACACACACAGAGCTAAACAAGGCCACTACGCTGCCCACAGAACAGTAGTACTGACCTGCAATCACTGTGTTGACACATTCATACAGCAGGGACATGGCAGAGGTACTGTGAGAGAGGAGGACAAGGTGAGGAGAGGAGAGATAGAGAAGATTATTTATTGACATATACATAAAACCAGACTACCTTTACCATCCGTGGTAGAGATTAAACATAGAGGGGTTTCTGTGGCCATCTCACCTGTGGATTAGGTTTGTCAGAGGTTCGATCAGCTTCTTCCCCAACCGTGGCTCCAGTGGTGTGAGCGCGCCAAACTGTAAAACAGAGTGCCATGACACATACAAACTAGAGATGTCCCGATCAACTTTTGTCTCTGATCTAACTGGCGAGAATCTAACAGGGAGAATTTAAATAAATAAATTGATCGGGATTTGATCAGGCATCATGTAGCCGATACCAATCAATCAAAATAGGCCTTGATCAGAAAAAAAAAAACTTTTTAAAAAAGGAAAAATCCCTTGGATACTCTTACACTGTTATATATATATATATATATATATATATATATATGTAATCAATTTATGATGTACAATGCATTCCAGGAGTTATGTGTTGTACACACACAGACACAGACACACACACACACACAGACACACACACACACACACACAGACACACACACCTCTTCCTGTTAACTCACCAGCTTGATGATCTTAATGAGAACCCAGTTATTAGTGGAGGAGGTCATGAGCTTGAAGAAGAGCGGGGCCAGAGACAGGTAGTTCTTGGGATTCCTCCGGGCGAGCTCACAGATAACGTTCACTGCTGCTGACTGGACGCCTAACGAGGACAAAATACATCAGACAGGAAGCAGGTTGTGCACATCCACATCATGATACAGGCAATACATTAATCTAACCAAGATAGGCTTTTTCAGCCAAAAACAGAAAGGTGGCTCTGCACTTATAATGCCAATGTAAAAATATCATTTACTTAGATATTTCATATTAATTTAAATATCTAGAAAAAAACAATGAAGATGAACTTTAATGATCCCTGTGGGGAGAGTGGCACGTTGCAACAGCAACAGGAACGCATATCGCAACTGACAATTTCAACACTAGAATGTGTTTATTAGAAATTAATGAATGAAAGTATGAAAAAAAGTGAACTACAGAATTATGAGGCTGTGCAAAATAATAGCAGAACACACTGGGGCAGAGAAAAAGTGTATGATATAAAAATATATGAAAGATGTGAAATAATTGCAGTATGAAATAAGTGAAAAATTATAAAAATACAAAGAATAATATGGCAAAAACCTGGTATTTTTCTATTTGTGCAGCCATTTCTGTTTTTGCCTGTCAGGTTATATCCCATCATGACTGGTGTGCATTTTAAGATTTGAAAGAGTACAATGTTTTTTCCTTATATCGCTGTGGACATATCCTTTTCACAATACCTGAAACTAGCTTTTATCAGATAAAGGCTTTACACCGTCTCGGACCAGTGAATACAGGCTCACTGACATAAGTGACACAGCACAGGTACGGCCCGAGCAATATGCCATAAAAACAGATAAATGTCCTGCGAGGTGTTTTTGTCGGCGCAGCAGAAATAGTCCTGTGGGCTGCTGGATATTGCCAGACAGCCCTGGCAGTATCACAAATGAGCCTTCGTTATTCTCATATCCTTAGCTGCTGAATAATTCATAGGGTTCAGGTGACAGAGAATGTCTGTCCCCACGGGCGCCAGCAGACTCTACGGTTTAGCTTCCTCGCTCTGGAACGAGCACGTCTGGCCCAAACCAAGAGACACAGCCAAGACCCCTGGCAAAACTAGCAAACACGTTTTTCACTACAGTAAAATGTGGGGCACCAGCTTCCAACATGAGCAGACTGGATGCGGTGTCTTTCTCGATACCTGGGTCCGGATCCTCCAGTTTCTCCTTGAGCCGGGGGAAAGCAGGGCGCAGAGACTCTGGGTACTTCAGAAACACCTTGTACATGATCAACACCGCTTTCTTTCTGATGTAGGGTTTAGTGTGCGACATCTAGAGCGGAAAAAGGGGTAAAGACAGTTGAGACAGAGTGTTGTGTTCAGATAGTCTATAAAAGGGAAGGAAGAGCAGTGCCACTATTCAGTTGTAGCCAGAGAAAATAAACAAGGAGAAGTCGTTGGTGATAGACCTCTTGACATATTCTCAAGGACTCACCAGAGTCATGATATCATTGGCCAGGTCCCGAGCAAGGTCAGGGGTCACAAAACAGGAGAGGCCAGTGAGGGCAACACCTGTGTCATACTGGTTGGGACTGCTGAGATCCTGGGAGAGACAAATGAAAAAGAGAGAGAGAAAAAAAAAAAAAGAGTGTGCGAGAGAAGGGGTTGGCAGAGGAGATAATCTTCAGAGACACACAGGCACAGAGTGCAAGGAAGAGGAGCATCACTGACCTTTCGAATCTGATTGGTTGTCAGCATGATGACATCAGTGCTCTCGTGAAAGCACTGCGAGGCAGCCAGGTAGCCAATCCTCTGCAGGAAGAACAGCAACCAGAGACATTTAGATATTACGTGGCATTTTAATGGTGTAACTACATAGCGCATATTACTGTACAGTGCTATTATTACACAAATTTAGCAACCTGTATTAATTTCATAGACCTTTACCTATACACAGGATCTGCTGTGACAATCGCTTGTACCATTTTTGGGTGAGTATCTACGTACGACCCTAGCTTAGATGTTAGAGAAAAGGGCGGTTGGTGAGAGCTGGTATGTCATTAGGGTTGGACACCTCCCATCACAGATGTTTCCTTGAGTGTCCTTCCCAAGACACTTCCAGATGTCTCAACAATAAGTTCTGGTTTCCCAGAATGCCCCCCTCCACCACCGCTCTCAACACTGATCAGTCAGCTACACTAACCTGAACCTATACTTGCACCCAAATCACCACTATCAGTTCCGACTAGGCTGAGTTCTTAAGTCAGTATTTCCTTGACTTCTCATTATATTCCTGTCTCCCAGTCTCACCTTGTATGTGAACTTGGAGGAGCTCATGACTTCAACGATGTTGAAAGCGGCCCAGCTGACATCATAGCCCAGCATCTGAAGCTGTAAACACAGAAGAGAGAGAGAGAGAAAGAGAAAAGGGCAGGGTGAATAAAGGTGGAGCAGTCCCTGTGGACCACAGAGAGACTAAATGCATTGAGCTGAGAGCTTTCAAACTGAGCACAGATGCCAATCGCAACAGGACATCTAAACCTAAATGTAGGCCTTGGCTATAAATAGAAATGGTGCTTTCTTTTAACAGAGATGGGACTTAAGATACACAGAGTGCAGCAAAGTGGGGAAAAACAACATAAGTGAAGTATACCACTTTAGGTTCCCATCCAAACCACATATTTTTAAATAGCTCATGAATCATATCTTAACATCTGTTTTTAACACATTTGACTGTCAACAGACTGTAAAGTGGTAAGAATGGATAACTTTGTAATGCTAATGGGCATAAAGAGAGACTGGTTGCATCATTAACAAGTTAGCTGTGGCCCCAAGAACCCAGATGGCCTGTATGTATCTATACACAGGGACACAGATGGGCTTATACTGAGAGACATAGGTAGAGAATATGTATCTGTATGTGTATCAGTGTCTATGCAGTGGGTGGAAGTGACGGACAGAAAGAGTCAGTGAATCAGTGGAGGGTGCCGAGAGATCTTACGTAGGTGAGCTTGCACACTGCATTGGCCTTGACAGCGATGTTGTCCTGCTTGAGCTCCTGTTTGATCTCGTCGATGCAGGTGGAGATGTACTTGGCCTGGGGGCAGACAGAGGACAGGGCAAACAACAGACAGCAGATCAGATGAGGTGAAGTGATATCCAGAGTGGGAAATTACTACCGACCACCGGACGCATGCTGGGAAATCTTTGGCTGCTGCTGCTAGGTTCGTCCACTACACCGGACAGTTTGACAGGTGACGAACCATCATTTGGAGGCTCTATTCCATTCTCAAGTAAAAAAGTCAAAGTGGCAGGTGAATTTTGGGATGTGGCTGTGGCCTGTTAGACATAAAATGTTTACTGCCCTGGTGGTCATACTGATGCGTGTGAAATGGTACCACTTATCTATGAGATTGTTGTCATTCCCTGTTGGAAAAGATTTTAACTCAATAAACTAGTTCATACAGCTTAGGCCTCACACCAAATACTGGCCATGTTTGTAGAGCAAAAAATATTAAACAAGATCATGACCAAATGATTTCACTGTATCATTACAATTACACAGATACTAAATACGGGTTGTATTACGTATGTAAAAGGGCACAGGTAATTTAATAACTCTTGCATCCACTTCAAATACAGGTCAAATTATCTGAATTGGAGGTCTGCACTACGGCCTAAAGCATTTCAATAAATTAATATGTCCAGGAGGCTCAAGAGTCTGGTAAATGAACTAGGCCTGAATGAATGAGTCAAAAAATAGCTGCTCTTTTGACCCCTGGCACAATAGACAAGATTACTCATTCGCCTTAACATTTCCCTGCAATAGTGAGAAAACATAATGGCACACTAATTCAAGTGTGGGGGACAAGCTTAGTTAGACCTTTAGATGGAGCAATCAGTCAAACATTGTTGAGAGGAGCAACCTTGGAGAATGGACACGTACACATATGGCTGTGTGGAGTGTGAGTGCGTGCTGGTCATGTGTCTGCAGTCATGAGACAGCACAGTGACAGGAGGAGGTAGAGGGGGGTGGGATTGCATTCTGCCGCTCCTGGAGAAAAGGAGGCTGGCAGGTCTGGAGGGCAAGCATGGGGAGACACAGTATCACCAGACACACATAGTGCTTTCCTCATCACACTCTCCTTCAATGACTAATTCAGATCCCATTGAAATAACTGACATAGTTGTCACAGGGCCAAGACACACGGTCTTTCTGCCAGCACAGCAGTTTGAGCTGGAGTTATAGGGGAAGCAAAGGAGGGATACAAGGTCTATGGCCTTCCAAGCACAGAAGGGGAAAGCTGAGTCAATGCCAACTAGCGCTAGGCCGTTTCATTTAACACAAGCCAAATACAAGTAGCTCTAAAACTCCCATTGCCAATCTGGGATCTCATGTAAATTAGGCCTACACTTAGAACATCCTCACACCTTTTTTTGATACGGCTGCTGTTCCAAAGACGTGGGAGGGAGGGAGTGAATGAATGAGCTGTGCAAGGACTCGGCACACACATGAAAAACAAATAGAGAGAGTGTATGCGAAACTGTGGGCTAGACAGGAAAAAGTAAACACACATACACACACACCGTATTAATATTTCAGCAAACTGTCCGCTGTTGGCAGGGCAACCAACACCTTATCTAGGTAGGCCAGGTTGGGTTACCTATAGAGAACGGCTCAGTCCATACGCTGAATCAAGAGATCAAGCATGGATGGCTCAGTACAGATGAAACGGCTAAACTGGGTGGTCATTTTCCATATCCAAAATCATGAAGGGACAAACACAGATGACATCCCAAACGTGTGCATACAGCTGATTGGGCCTGCTTCTGAGAGTCCATGCCACCCATGCTTGTAAACGGGTTCCCTGATGAGATGGCAAACACAGGACAAATCTGGCATGTTGAAAAAAAGATCACATCTATAAAGCCCTCAGGCCAGACACTGTAACTCTGAATTTCACACCTAACTTGCAGATTGTGACAGGTGTAGACAGCGCCACTGCACTGTGCGCCTATAACTCAGGAATCCTGCCCCCCCCCATCCTACTTCACTACATGGAAGAGCATCATTATAGCATAAACAAGGTCAACACAAACCTCAAATCAGCACAAAGTGAGAGTAGGCCGAGTAGTGAATTGGAAACATATCTGTGCTTTTACTTCCCCAAACAGTGCCCTCTAATGGCCCATCCCACCCCCACTCCCCCTCAGCTCTAATTCTGAGATGAGCTTTACCATCTCTGATAGAGATGACATCACCTTCAATCACTGATGTGATGTGCAAACTGAGCTGTTGGCTGACTCGTTTTCTCTCCTGGATAATTCTATAAAGCACCCTTTTATAACAATCACAAAAGAAATTACGGGCTTACTAAATCGATTGCCATTTTGATAGCATGTCAGTGATGATGATCTTTGCTTAATTATGGTCAAGGAAGTGAAGCGGATCTACAGGTTTAAGTAACGTTAACTACGGCCTCTTTCACACGGTGTCCTCTCTGTGAGGGAGAGCATCACATTATCCATTCAGTAACTGACGTTTATCAACTCAATAAACGACAACTTTCACTGACTGAACTCGATTCAAGACCCTCTGAAAATGAGTGACCAACACGGATGCCTTTGGCCAGGCCCATTTTGTCCACAGAATGTAATCACTACGAGCTAGATAGTTGGCTAACATTAGGTAGTCCTCCAGGCTAGTAGCGTTAGCAGTGCCTTCTAGTGAGATCCCCTTTATCCGGATGAGTAATCGCCTAGTGAACGGTGATAATCTAGCAAGCTAGCTTCCTCTAACTTGCTGGTGCTGTTAGCAGGCTGTCACCTAGACGAGACTCAGGATTGCTAGTTAACGTAAGGTGTATAACGTCACCTTGCTATCTTAAAAATTGACAGCTATGTTTCACTACAGAGTTAACAAGAGCATTCATCCCTCACTTTCTGTGAATATCCAGCTGGCTGCACAAGCCATTGAAAACGCCTAGACTATCCCAAGTAGCTAACGAGCAGAATGACTGAGCTGACTCGAGCAATGAGCTAACGTTAACGTTAGCTGGCCAGTCTAACCTACGTTAACTTACCTAGCGTTAGCCGTTAACGCTGGCTAGCTAGTCAGCGGTAGCGATTACAGCAATAGCAGTATGTGTTGACGTGCAAAACATTGATGAATGTGACAGTGAAAATGTTCCAGGTGAGAACATCAGTTAGTTGATCGTTTTACCTCATCTTCCTTGTGATTCCTAATGCCACGTACTAAATCTTGAAGGTTTTTATCGAACATCCGATCGATGCTCCCTTTGACAATCTTCAAAGCCATGTCTGGCTGTGACTTGTATCGCTTCTGTCCTGGGGGACCAAGCGCCTGGCAGGGGTCTTGTGGGTGCTGACCGACCCGCTGGACTGTCTCTCATCCACCCGGGTACCGTCTTTGCAGGATCCGCTGCTGTTTACTAATCCCGGGCAGATGAAGGCGAGGCCAGACCGGGCGTCCTGTGCTGTGCAAAGACGCTGGCAATGGATCAGTGTAGGAAATGGCTGACAAAATGGCGTCTAAAGTCAGCTGACTTGAGTATTATGCGAGATTCTCATATGGGAATCAATGAAATTAAAGGCCGCTGCCACTTTATTTATAATTGAAATAGTATCCCCATCAAATTCAATGGATGACATTGTCAGCCTGATAGTCCATGCAATATTGCTTAATAAAATTAGCAGGCAACAACTTCTATTAATAGGTTCCATGTATTTACAAGACATCCACATACAAGCGGATGGATATGCAATAATTATAATAAAGTGCCTCATACCAAAAATTTAAAACTCATCAGCTGTCTGGTGGTCTTTTGGCAACATCCCTTTTATCACAAGAAGGCACAGCTAATAAATGAAAGGCAGGTTTTACATACCAAGAAATAAGTTGGGACCAAAACCATGCTGAGATTTTTATTCAAGTCTCAACTAATGTATAGAATTGTTTTGCCATAGAAATGTTTTACCAATTTACATAGCACTAAAAACACTTCTGCTGTATGCGTGTGACAGGCAAATGTCAAAATAGGCTGCAGCTACATGGGATCTGAATAGCTTTTGCACAACTTGCAAATAAGGGCCATATCAATCTGTACAGTTATCCCATTTAATATGCAAGTTACTGAAAGCAGACACTATGGGAAAACAAGATGGCAGGGCGTGTAACTCCACAGCATTCATTAGTTAAGACAAAAATATAGACGCAAATATCTGAAAACAAGGTTATAAAAAAGTAGGTGGACCTCAGTTGGAAAACAGTTTAAGTGACTGAATTTCATGGCTTAACATTTCAGACTGGATTAATAGGAAGCAAGACCAGATAATTAAAAAACAAATATCGAACATAAAAGACTCACACAAATAGTACTGCACCACTCTCACTGTCCCAAACACACAGACAGTAGGCCTTTGTGATGTTCTGTAGGCTTTATAAAAAAGGTAAAGCCAACGGATGTACGGCTGCACAAAATCTTCAAAGCGAAACATTCACAGCATGGCTCCATTTCCGCCCAGTTCCCCCACAGGGATCATTAAAGTTTTATCTCATCATTCTAGCCCCGCCTAAATTCCTGTTAGAAGTGCTAAAAATGGAATCACTCAATATACATACAGTATGAAAGACCAACGTTAGAGTTCATGTGGGAGAAAAAACATGGTAGCCTGGAGCTGGGGGTATGGGGTGAGGATCCGGGACGGGCTGAGTGTCGTATAAAAGGAAAAATACATTTCAGAAACAAGGGGGTTCGCGCAGTGTCACAAACTATCAGACTAGTGAGCTTTCCTTTTCGCTGTGATAAACAATGGACCAAAGTGTTTAAGCACCGGGGCCTTCTGGTTTGATATCATTACAGTACAAAATGTCCAAAACATCAACATTGGCTTAACAGGTAGGAAAATGCTGGGGGTGCGTTGGGCCAGGAGGACCGAATGATGTTAAACAAAGGAGGCCACCGTCTTTTAGCACTTGGTCCGCTGTAGCCGTTCTTCAAGGTTTTTCAGCTTTCTATGGCAGGTGGTTCTGTCTCTGCAGAGATGCCGTGGTCTGCTTCGTCGTACGTGTGCGTCTGTTGTTCAGCAGGGCTGTCGGGGCTGGGTCTATTGGAGAAAGAGAAAGCACACAGTCACAACTACTGCTGCGTCTACTGTGCCACACATGTATTGAATGGGGCAGATTGCCATTTGAGTATTGAGTGAATATGTAGAATACGGGGCACAGTAGTTCTGCTCGAGCCTAAATATGGCCCTTTGCCAACGAAGATTCCCTTTTAACTGACAGGTGGGTGTTTTTCAGTTCCCACATGAGAGAGCCGCTTTCAAATCCCATCAGTTACACATACAGTGACAACCGAATGTAGAGCGGGTAAACAAAGACGTTCTGCTTCGAAGGGGATGTTTACCTGTTTGGGCTTGAAGCCATGTGCTCGTCATTCTCCTCCTGGGCAGGGGAATTTGGCTTCTCCTCTACCTCCATATCCTCTTTTTTCTCTTCCGATTCCCCGTTCACAGGAGTGGAGTCTAGAAAAAGAAAATCCATATTGGTATACTGCAGATAATCATTTCATTTTCATCAAATGTATTATACTGACTGATGGGCAGGGCAGGGCACAGTAAACATATCTAGCCTTTACCTGTGTTTTGTGTATCCTTTCCATTATCTTGTGGTTCCTTCTCCTCTGTTTTAGGTTTAGCGACCACCTCTCCCTTGCCCACAAAGCGGAGTTTTAACTTGTTGTAGACATCACTAGCCTTTTCCATGACTGCATTGCTGGCTTTATACCGCCGAATCTAGACAGGGGAAAAGTTAAGAATGGAGAAGATAATTTAAAAGGAGAACAAAAGTATAAGTAATAAACAAAAGTACAGTTAATGCACCAGACCTAGGCCATTACTTTAAGTCAAATATCATGCCACGTGTAGAAGAAAATGCACCTTTTTTAGTGTGGCAATAACATCAGCGTTCTTATGCAGGATTTGGCTGGTGACAGGCACAGCCTCGAGCTCTGCTAGGGCCTGTAGACACCGCTCTATGTCCTAGGAAACACACAATTCTCAGTCAAAAAAGGACGTGCAGAGATGCTTGCATAAAGACAGTGGAAGAAGTGAAACTTTTTTTCTCGTAAATAAAAGGACGATGTCATTGTTATGTCAGAGATGTCACTTACTGGGTTGTCGACTTTGAGTGCAAACTTGATATCTGTGTGGAGTTTCTGTAGCTTTTCCTCTGGTGATGGCTCTGCACATGGACACACCAAATAACGGTCACTATTCAATACATATTTACTTCCCCTCTCATTAAAACAAGATTGAACATCATTGACCTCTGCTTTCAGTGAATCTGTCTACTTGTTGCATTGTTTCATACTATGCAAATTAATTTCCACCAGGCTATGATCACTTGACTGTTTCAACTGACAGTGTTCAGTGTTTGTGAGAACCGGGTGTGACTGTATGAGGAGACTGACCCTTTTTCTTCTCCACTTTCTTCTCTGGAGGCCTCTCTGGTTTGCGTCTGGGTTTTTCAGGCTTTGACCTGAGGAAGAGGGAGCTCAGTGATCTGTGTACATTCATTTTTTATGAGGTTAACCTAATGAGGTTCATATACTGTAGTCTTTGGTTCCCCATGGTGCGCTCACCTGGCCCTGGACTTCTCCTCTGACCGCTGGGCTTTCTTCTCCTTTAGCTCTTTCTCCTTTCGGTCTTTTCCTTCCTTCTCTTTCTTCCCTCTCGCCTTCTTCTGGTTGTCTGACCGCTTGGCAGATTTTTTCACCTTTGCGAAGGGAAAAGCAAAATAGAATCACACAGTTTGTAGTTAAGCCACTGCACTCTGACTAGTCGGTGCATAATCTTTCCACAGAACATCAATTCAAAAGGAATGGGATTGCGTTTCTTGCTTTCTGCACATCATCAGTGTCTACAGACAAGAGATCTGCTTCTGACTTGAAAAAGGATACCTGTAGATGGCAGGGAATTCATTTAGCTAAATTAGATCATTCTCACATCTAACAGGTTTGTATTTAGGACATCATACAGGCAATGTTTCTATTCTTACACATCTTCAAAGAACACCAAATATCAATATATAGCCTACAACCTAGTGGTTGAAGCAGACTTGTTATTAAGACTAAGGTGGCAAAGTTTCAGATGAGTAGCTGCTCAAAAAACAGTCAATAAATCACTGCCAATAGACAAATGGACACCCGAATATGGACCAAAACAGTCATCATAGCAAGTGACTGCTGATGAAGCTCAGAGGGACGAAAATGAATACAAAAATCGTAATATGTTCTCTCTGTCATGTGCAATCCTGTTCCTTTGAATAAAGCAAAATGTAAAGTATATTTATGATGGTTAAAAACAGAAGCATTATCCATGCTCCCCCATACATTGTGTTTCTCCAGCTAGTGACTGTACCTCAGTTGGGGCTGGAGAATCAGAGTCGGAGGGCGCAGGGATCGGGGGCGGAGGGGGCTTCTTGGACTTCTTCAGCGGGTGATCGTCTACGCCTTCATCTGAGCTACTGCTACTGTCACTGTCACTCTCTTTTTTACCCTTCTCTTTCTCCTTTTTCTTCTTCTCCTCCTCCTCCTTCTCTCTCTCACGTAGCCGGCGGAGCTCCTCCGCCTCCTCCCTTTTCCGACGCTCCTCTAGTTCTCGCCGGCGCTCCTCGTCTCGTTTCTTCCATTCGCTGATGCGGTCGGGCTCACTGTCACTGTGGAAAACAGGGCCGCCATTATGCTGCCATTCACAGCAGACTGATTTGTACACCGGGCATTCATAATATATCAACAGTGGGGCACGAGCAGAAAAGAACAGAAGACTTAGAGCAGGCTGACCTGTCGCTGTCGGAGGATGATGAAGGTGCTCGTTTTGCCGGGGCAGGTTTGGGTTTCCGTCCCCGGGGCTTTGGTGGGGGTTTCTCTGTGGATGGGAAAGGACAGGCACAGGGCAGAGAAAGCAGGGCACTGCTGGAGTTACTGAAGCAAAAAGCAGGGCATACAACTATTCCTCCATTAACAAACTACACCTCTAGGATTCCGGATATAGCTCCTTTTAATAAGAGTGAACCCTCACCTTTCTTGCGCCCCTGAGGGCCCTTCCGTGGCGGAGGGTCTGACTCTGAGTCAGACTTTGAGCCAGACTGGGATTCGGAGCCGGACAGGGCTGGCCGTGGCTTCTCGTCCTCTGACTCGCTGTCCGCTGCTTTCTTCTCTGACTGAGACCCCGATTCTGAGTCAGAGTCAGACGAAGCCTTCTGCAGCACCCCAGAGAAAAGGAGGGGAAAGAAAGAGAAAACTGCCATTACAAAAAGTACCCAAACACTTTTACTGCACAACTGTGCAAAAGTCAACCCCCTTGGCACTGATTGACCCTAATGATTCACCTTCTTCTTCCCTCTGCCTCCTGCTTTCTTTCCACCCCGTCCAACAGATTTCTTCTCTGGGGTGAAGTCCTATTGGGGAAAGCAACAAAAAAACAACACAACAAAATGATATTAATTTGTGGGCTGTTTAGTTTCAAAACCTCCAACAATCATGCCAGGGTGTGTGTGTGTGTGTGTGTGTTGACCTGGTCACTGTTCTTGCCAGAGTCGGACTCTGAAGGGGAGGGTTCTGGTTCAGACGGGGATCCGCTCTCCTCGCCATCTCTGTCACTGGATGAGCCCCGGGCCTTTTTTGGAGGAGGGGGCCGCTAAAATGGGATTAGATTAAATTATACTTTATCGACTGCACCAACGTAGTTATTTTGCATGCAATCTGTTTAAAATGGGGTAAGATTCATTATACAACAGGTTGTTTCAGCCAAGCAATCTGATTGGTCAAAGATGCATTCCAGCCATGCTGATAATTCCCATTAAGTACGGCTCGTCAAGCTTTTTTGGTTGCTATGCCAACTATTGTCATAACACGGGAGCTAGTTAGTGTTTTTTCTTGCTTTTTACTGTTTTTCATTCTTATGTATGTATACAACTTCTAAAAAAACTTCTCGATCAATATAGATATGTTGGTACCCCTCCTCAAGCAATTATGGGTTATTATTACTATAATTATGGGTTCTTCAGTGCTGCTGACGGTACTCGGCTGTATCCCGTGTCTAGCGTCTTTGTACCCATAATTGTGCTAAAGAATTCCCTCTTGTGTATTACTGCTAAATTATACTTAAGACTTTTCTGTTCAACAAAGTATTCGGATGACACATAAAGCGATCTTAAGAGTTAATCTTTTAACAGCCAAATCACTGAAAAGGCTGTTAAGTTCTGTCAGGGGTTTAATTCCAACGACACAGTCTGAAATGAAAAAGACTGCACAATCACCTTAGCAGGCGGCGGCTTCCGCTTCACTGCTCCTCCCCTTCCTCTGTCTTCACTTCCGGAATCAGAATCAACCTCGCTTGCTGAGTCCGCTTTCCGAGGCACCACAGCTTCTTCATCCTCCTCCTCCTCCTCGCTCCCTCCGCCGGCGTTATTGCCCTCGCTGTCAGACGAGCTGGCTGGCTGCAAACGAATCAGGATAAGGAGAGATGAGTAGGAATTTTCTCATTAAAAACGTATTGACACTGAAATCTTAAAACAGTAGGTCCCTGGCGCATCTGTCACCGAGTATTGTAGTCGACAAAATGTGTCAAAAAAAACTCCCACACAGTGTCTCGCAATTGCAACATTTCAATAAGAAGAAATTCATAAGTTACAGTTATTTTGCTAATGAGTTAACAACAACAGACATGACTCAGACTACCACATCACCAGATTTCTAACAAATTATCAATCATAGAAATGAGGATCATGAACAACAAAAGAGCAACAGGCAGGAGAAAAATCTGTGGATAATACAGTATGACACCTGAAGGGAGAGTAACTGCTAAATCGATATCAAAGGTATCTTTCAGATTCTGTTTCAGTTTACAATTATGTATGTTTCCCTAGGATTTCTGATTTAAAAAAGTGAACTTACTACAGGTGGGGCACTGTAGGAGGCATGTGGATTGTTCTGGATCTCCCATAAGCCTTCGTTGAATCCCTTCCTCTTGTTGGGCTTCCCATAGCGCTCTCTATACTTCTCATAGGCAAAAAGGTCCTTTGGTGCAAGGAATGCACTGTGAAACACAGAGAGACAGAAAACATGGAAAAATTAACTATATTTACTATGAAAGCAACCAATGAAATGTTTTCCTAAATAACTTGGCTAATTAAGAAAGACAAGAGGCTTGTTTACATTTACCCTAATGAGGTTTTACACTGACTTAAGGAAGAGCTAGAGAACAGTAGACTGTGCCACCTAGTGAATGTGTCAGTATAATGCATCTGCCATCTTGCCAAACAGATGGTGTGTGATGCAGGATCAAACACATAAACACATCCCTCAAAAACATACTGCATATTAAACCTGACACAACTTACTATACCTTCATAAAGGAGCCTGACAAACAATGACATGGCAAGAAAATACATATCAACATCACAAAAGAGAATACCATGCTAACACACAGATGAGTCAAGGTCTAAATTTACACATTAGCACAATTACAAATTAAAACGGTGAGCTTATGAAATTCCAGTTGGCTAAATTGATTAATGATTCAATTTCCCCTATTCAAATATAAGTATAGGTAATTGCCATCATCTAGGGTTAAACATTTCTCTGTAAACAATTAACTGTTCTATGTAAACTATTAAAGATGCAGTACTGTACTCACGTTTCATGTGTCCCAAAGAAGAAAATTGGTATTTTATTGGGAGGTGGTTTCACTGCCCCATCAGCCACATCTTCAATCTGTGGACAGACAGACAGTCAGGAGAAAATCAAGAAGACAGACAAGAAGAAAATATCACTCCCAAGTTTTCTGAAGGCCTCATTAGTATGAGCTAGGACTCAGAAAACATGGTGTCATGTAGTTATTGAGTTATTTCTAGCATATACCATCATGTGATTTACAGTACATGGACATTACAGCCCAATAACACAACATGTATGGACATTTAACAGGGATTCAACCATTTTGGGGTGCACAATGAATTAGTATTTTGGATGAAAAAGAAGCCTTGGGTCTGGACAAAAATACGCACGCACGACCCAAACGTCATTTCCAAAGTAACAACGTTAGCTTCGCTGCTGTACGTTTATGCAGATTAGGCCAACAGCATCTCATGCAAATCATAATGGTTGTACAATTTGGGCCTATCGCAAAGTGCAGCCAGTTAACCCTGCACAAAATTAATGTTATGTAGCTGTGAGATGGGTATCCATGTCAGATACAGCCAAGGATACCCAGAGAAGCTTGTCCGGCGTCCCATGCAGAGGAGCCAGTCGCCCGCCCACCCCCTTCGCCCCTCCGGTTGCTTACCCTGGCTGGCCAGTGGGGGTACCCCTTCATTTTAGCGAAGACCAAGTCTCCGGGCTGGAAGTTGTGTGGCATTCTCCCGCTCCTCTCTGCAGCCTTTGTTTGTTTTTTTTAAGATTATTTAATTGCGTAGCTTTTCCTGTGTCTCTCTTCGTTTGCTGTTTTCAGGTCGACACGAAACCTGGAAACGATGAGGGTTAGCTAGCAAGCTAACAGTCCACTAACGTTACGTTACCGCGAGATGAGACAGCGGCGTGAACACAGCCGCAAACACAAGCCTCTTCCGGTAAGATATTGTTGTCCGACTTCAGAATAAAAGACTTCGTACTTTTTTTTTTTTTTTTTTTTTTGATGAAAAAAAATTGTTTTATTTTGTCCAGGTGACATGCGTTATAGCAATTAAATGATAATTCAAACGTTTCTTTGACGTTAAATAAATTTGGTTCTTCTGTCACACAGAGCCCTTACGGAAAATAAGTATAGTAATCCAATAATACATTTTAGTCTAAGGATACTATACAAATATCACAGTTAAATTATAAACTAGATATAATATCCTATAGGAATGGTATAGGAATATTTACAGTGATACCATAGGAGAAAAAATATTCCAAACGATAATATCACTGCACAATAAGGTCCCTGTACGGTACCCTTTATTTAGAGTACCACAGACACAGTAGGAGACCATATGTAAGTGACTTTTTGTTGGGGAGTGACGGCGCAAACTGCAAGCTGTGTCTGCAACTGAATCAGTGAAAGGACAATTGGGAAATTACCAATAGATACCAATTGATATATATTTTGTTATTATAGGCTATGCATATGTATGTATGTAATGATATGTATTATATCTACTAGATCTATCTGCGGGATATAGAGTGGGGTTACATTATGAAAGAGCTGATCATTCATATCCACACAATAGCTCACAGGATGCAGGACTTCAAAGGACTTCAGATGTTCCCACAATAAATAAAACTGTATGTGCAGAGCCTTCACACAGAGCTCACTACTGTGGAATGGGCTTCCTGGTCATGTGAGGGAGTCAGTCCCGTCTCGGTCTCAGCATTAGTGTAGACAAAAGACTAATTTGTTTAGTATGTGCTAGAAGTGACTACACTAAGTATCTAAGGCCAAAATAAACTGTAGGGTATAGCAGCTACTTTCACACGTTTAATAAGTAGAAATATTTTCACAAAACAGACTTCATTGCTTTTCTCTGTGGCTTTTTACTAAATCGTCTGTATGTAGATACAAGTTATTTTGATTATGTATTTGTTTTTTTACTATTATTTTATTATCCATAATTACCAACTTTTTGTCGTTCCAATGTCATTTTATGAGTTGATTGTTGATTATTATCCTTACTTACCTATTTTATCTTTCTTTCTTTGCTAGACAAATTATGTTGGGTTTTTTTGTTTGTTTTATGTGAAGCGCACAGAATTTTCCGTGTATGAATGTGTTATATTAATAAAGTTTGCCTTGCCTTCATTTTAACTTCTCAGCAATTAAACACCGTCAGGTCGACACACAGGAAGACCCCAGGAAGACTAGTCTGTCGCTTGTGCGTCGACTAATGGGGGATCCACAATAAACAATAAACACCGTCACCTCTCTGATGACACAGCATGACTTAGATAATTGAAACCAAATAATAGATAAATTGCCCAGGGGACTTGTGGACTTTTATTTTGAAGTTTACATGAGCTCCTGCCGCACAACGGAAATAGAGTCTTGCAGTGTTACGGAGAGCTTCATCGTGTCGGAGGAGGCCATGGATGAGGAGGCAGGCAGCTCAATATGAAGCTTCCGCTAGTTACAATTACCAGGGCGGAAGTCCCGCCTTTCCTCCTCCGCTATTGGCTTGGCCTGCGGTCAATCTGCCGTTCTAACCAATAATAATTCTCATTGTGTAAACTACAAATTTGTTATCAGACGTGTGGTCATGTTTTGAGCCGTGTGATTGCTGCATGGATGCATGGATGTAGTTTGATGAAATGTGTGTATCAGGATGAAAAAAGGAATATACTCTATAGATTCTGACAAGTTCTATTATACATTGTTTTATCTAATTAGCCAATATCTATGCGATATTGGCTATGTTCTGTGGGCAAATTACATTTAGGATGTATGCAATGCGAGACAAAAGTTGCAAGACAAGTAAAAGGTATCCATTTAATCAAATCCATAATTACTGTACACACCAGGAATTAAACAAGAACACTGCCAATTAAACAAGAATTTTAACGGCCATCTACATTAAACTAGCAAACAACAAATGTACATTTCCAAAAATGTGGTACGGGAGTTTTTACAAAGTGGTGAACAAAAAATAAAACAAAAGCGAACATCCACTGGTCCTTTTCATTTGGTCCAGCTGACCTTGGGAATATCATAATGCTCTGTCAGGGTGTCCAGGTGCCGATTGAAATCCTGCAGACAAACAAAATGATCGAATACATACTGTTAGTCACTGGCATTTCTCTGCTGATGAAGCTGAAAGAACCCCAACCGCATATTAGATTGCACAGGGAGTTTTGCAACGCATGTGCATAAATGTTTCATATTAATAAACTAAAACATTTTGATGTACTTTGGTCATCCAGAAATTTCACTTGAATGAATGTCCTTAGTGTTTCACAAGTTTGAATTGACAAGGCTGGACATGACTTACCTCAACTCTGTGTTTGTGTGTCTTTGATGCTTTGTTCAAAATCCTCTCCATTTGCTGTAGAGAAACAGATAGAAAGAAAGAAAATGAAATGTTAGAGGGAAATCTTAAAAAAGAAACGATAACACTGTCAGTCTATGAACACAGGGATGCTGCTTAAGTGTATTCACATTGATTTAAAATGATGTGGTGGGTAACCATGCAGACACCCTGCAAACACCCAACACCTTTTGGGCAACATCACCTGTCAGCAATCAATCACATGCTAATGTTGACATAATGCCATTGAATTGCTGCAACACCAACTGTGATGCAGCTGGTAATCTGATAACAGATATTTAAAATGAAAAAGCACCAAGTTTTGGGGAGATTGGCCCGTTTGTCAACTTACTTGGTAAGTAATGAGAACGGAGACACCAAAATGACCCATGTGTCCACGGTTGATCATTTGCTCTAATGCGCTCCATTCTAGCGCTTTAGCATACAATATGTTGAGTGATAGTAGGCGATTAGCATTATCCAAAGTAAGAAGGCTGACCTTTTAGTAGTAAAAAGTTGTTAGTGGTTTCTATTGCATGGTCTGTAGACCCACCCATACATTAAAAAAAATGAAATATCATTAACTCAATATAGCTGATGGAAACAACTTTATTTTTGGAACCATTTAAGGTGAGCAACCACATATTAATCTCCTGTAACTGCACACAGTCTCCTATCTCCTATCAGCTTCATCTCCTCTGTAACCAGGGAAAACACTCCCCAGTATTCAAAACAGCACTGAAGCAAACAATCTATCGGGCACATATGGATGATTTTGGCATCTATGGTCTCATCACTTAGCGTAACAGGTAAGTTGGCCAGTGGAACAATCTCTGAAAAACTTGGTGTATTTGTGTTTGTGAAGCCAATTCAGCATAAACAGCATTTATCATACACTTGGATAGTTTCCTAGCCAGTGGGTCCCTCATTTTCCCCCAATTCTGTTTGTGCTTTTGATGTAAATAACTGCTTTTTCTGGGCTCTTCTTCTTCACTCTTACCATAACACTCCATTGTGCCTGTGACTATTCATAGTATTCCCATGATGTCACATGCATTTCCTATCAATATGGCGCTTTACAATACACACAGCTCATTGGCTGTGTTTGTCATTTGATTGTAATCACCTGTTAATTTATTACAATCACCTGTTATTTTCCTACCAAGATGGCCGTGTGGTGATTTAACAGAATACTATGAATAGGTGCAAAAATGATTTTCTCCACTCTTCTCTGTACTTGTTTAGGAACATGACACATCATTGCTGGATTGTGTTAAGGAATGCACCTCCACATTAGTATGGTGTTGTGGTTGATGGCAGTTTGAATACATGGTAGCTGAGGCCACGATACTGGAGCAGTTTCTGCTTTACATCCACCTGTAATATTATATTTAGCACTACTACAGACAATAAAGAGATTACCAATGCCTCAAAATGTTGACCAAGCACTATGGCTCTTAAATGCTGATAAAAAGCAACTTACCCTCTTCTCTTGCATCTTGTCAAAAGCCATCTGAGCGGGTGTTCTTTTATCAACGTATCCCTTATTGGTCTTCTCCTCCTCATCATTTTGGCTGGTCATGACTTGCTGCTCCAAACGATTCTTCCTCTCTTTATCCTTGTTTTTCTTTCTGGAACAAGACAATACAATACACAGTTATTGCTCAGTCGGTGGATTGCCAGGCCACCCATCCCCACACAGAGAGAGATTCACTAAATCGCAACAGTGTAAACAAAATAATAGTCGACTTGTTTCTCAGACCATCGTACCGAGATAATTACAAGCCATACCTTTCAGCATGCTGTCGTTTAGCGTTAACAGTTACCTTTAAGGCACGTTATCATCCAAAAGTCTACAAATGACACCTTCAATCCGTCGTACACGAGTTACAAGAATGACACATAGGCAAACCTGGCTGAATTTACACTGTGTTGTTCGATTAGCTAACAGGCTAACATTAGCTTAGCTGGATACACGGGCGCTTCTGTCAGTCGCGACTACCTGACGAAATGATTTGTATCGTTTAAACACGTTATATTGTTATATAAAAGACTACCAAAAGCGACGAAACTTACTTTTTCCCGGCTGAAATTGATCCCAAACCTTTCAGTTTCAGGGAACTCTTCTGGGCCGCGGCGTACTCCGACATTTTCGAGGTGTTGACGAATACTTTTCTTCTCTTTTGTTATTATGGTAACTGCAGATCGGTGCTGCCACCTGTCGGATGGATCGGGCCGAGCAGCCAGGTTTGGACCAGGCTTCTGTTTCGGGCTGTAGTGCGTCTTCCCCGCCAGCGGGGGGCAGTGCAGATAATCATGAATTACTTTTACAGAGACAACAACGCAGAGGAAATCGGAAGCAAAAGAACTATGAATGTCAAACCATCGCATGGCAGGCTGTTTTGTTGAGTAACCTAAAATAAAGATGTCAGGCTACAGTTTATTCAGGACAGTCACGTTAACGAAATGCATCGCAGCCAACACTACATCGGCGCTCTGCAGGAACAACACTTTATGCAGAATCCCGGCTTGTGGATACGCGAAGAAAGTTGGTGAGTAAAGGACATCTCTGCCTAACAGTTATCCTATCCTTTCAAAATAAAGTAATTCAGCATATGTCTCTCTCTGTCCCAATTAAATTTGTTATGGTGATGAAACATCTCTGTAATGTAACAAAGCCTAGCTGATATTGACATGTTTGGGTCATTTCTGTTACTCCACCACCTGAGATTTAGCATGGAAATCAGTGGTTGATGTGTGTTACTATGGTCTCCCAACACAAATAACAGCTTTGTTCCCAGTGTCCCAATAACCTCTTGCATGCACTGAAGTGGAGTGAAATTATTTCTCCTGGTCATGTTATTTTATCATCTTATAATTTAACACAACCCCTCACAGCTCTTCTAGACCCCCAAATCACCAAAGTCTGCATTCAGTCATCATGTCATAATTTGTTATAATTTAACACAATCTTTGTAGCTTGCTTTGTTCTTTTGTTTTTCAGTCAATCATTAAATCAGACATCATGATATTAATGTTATATACAGTATATGTTCCATTGTCACTATGCCCTTCCTCTCTCCCCAGCGGCCAAAGGGAAAGGTAAAGGCATGGCGAAAGAGGACCTGAAGGGTCCAGAAGTGTGTAAAGACCCGGAGAGACTTACAGCTTACGCTGTGGGAGTCAACATCCTCAAGCAAGGAGAAGACCCCAAACTGAAGCCTGCTGAGGAATATCCAGAGTGGTAAGGACACAAACCCTTCTATTTCTGTCACTTTTCTCCAGTTTTCTTTTGTCCTCGTCACTTAGGCCTACCTCCATTTCTGTTTCCTGTCTAATTTAATTTCTCCTTTGAAGATATTTGTTGAGAAGACTGTTTTGTTTTTTTACATTAAATGTATCATTAACAAGAATTGCATATGTGTCCTTCAATGCCACACAGCTGTGCACTTCTTTGGCCCTTCTAAGGTCTGCTACTGCAAGTGTACATCTGGTCTTTTTTTTTTTAATTCACTCCATAACCCTCCTCCTCACAGGAGCTGACAGAAAACCAGGCATTTTAATATTTAGGCCTATAAATAAGTGCCTTTATTCTAATTGCTTAAAAAAAAAGAAAAAACACATGGACACATGAATATTTGTTTTATCGTAACAAATTGAAACTGTGGCTCTGACCCTTTAACTCATTACTGTCTGCTTTCAATGTTTGTGTTTTTGGAATTTAAACTTATTCTACTGCTGCACTTCCAATTTTATAAATTTAAAATACAAAGATGGTTTTGGCAAACCCGGCTCTTATCATAGAAGAGGTAGAGATACAGATTTCTCCACCGACAGAAGCCTCAATAGACCAGAATGCAATGCAGCCACAAGACATGCTGTGTTTTGAGTTAGTGGCTCTTTTTTTATCGACTGGAAAAATTCTCTCTCTCTTGCTGTTACTATGCTATCAGTTTCCCCCTCTGCATGTAATGAATGCAACAAGTTCAGGCACAATCTCTCTGGGTTGTCGAAAGGCATTCTGGGAAATGCAAGAAATCACTAACTGAAGCAGAAGTAGATGAGGCAGGTTGAGGGAAAGCGGATACACCAGAAAAGTACACTTCTTCATTACAAAATAACTCCTGGAATGCATTGAACATCACAGATGGATGATATCTAACAGTAAAAGAGTATCTGAGGGTGGATTTTTCCTTTTTAAGCGAGAGGAGAGAGCATTTCTTCTCTACTTTCCCCACCCAGATTTTTCTCAGCCAGTCCAGGAATTCAAACCGGCAACCTTCCGGTCTCACACCCTGCTCCTCTAACCTCTGATCCCTCTTTGGGTTTTGTCCCTCACCCAGGCTGTTCCAGTTGAATTTGGGACCGGCTCAGAAGCTGCACGAGCTGGAGTCGGACACCTGGGAATACTGGAAGCGTCTGAGGAAGGAAAACATTTGGCGTTTCAACAAATTACATAAAGGGAAGAAGCTGTAGGCCTAATTGGACTGATGTGGTCAGCTTGTGTGCTTTAGACTGTGGACTAAATTACCAAGACTCAAGACTCAAAACTCCTGATTGAGACACTGTTAGACCAACTACTTCACAACCTGTCATTCATCCAGTGGGCTTATTCTGGAAAATCAAACATATCCAGTGGTACCTCTGCATCGGACATCTGGTAACAGTAGATGAAAGCTGAAAGAAAGCTGGTTTCTGTTACTGATCAGCCTTTGCCTTTTTGAGTATGTGACTTCAAGAATCTCTTTGCTGGGTATGTGTATAGAAAAGATCACTAGAATAATTTGATTTGGTGTTCATCTGTTATTCCTTATTTGTGAAGAAAAATGACATGCCGTTTTGATGCTTCCAAAAAATTCACAATACATGTTTTGTTTACTTATTATAAATAAATGTGAATGAATAAATATCCTCCAAACTCTGACTCTGACATTTCTTCAATGAAGCACTCTGTAGGTCTCTCTTACGGAATGTCTTATATAACGGATGAATGTAAGTTATCACACGTTTTGGAGTTGAGCGGTGAAAGTGAACTTCATCTTTACAACATGGTAGGAAGGGCAGCGCTTCATGCAAATGATCAACCCTACCGGGGATGGCAGAAATGAGGAACCGAAATGAGAAGCAAATCATCCGGAGAGAAAAAAAGAAGAAAGATTGGCAGACTGCTGGAGTATGAAATCATAACTCTCAAACACAGAAGTTTATGTGAGTTGTCGCTCGTTTTTCCTCTACAACTGGAATATAATCATCGCTGTGTATATTATCGCAACCCACTTCAAAGCAGGTAAGTCTCCTTTATGTAGTTATTACAGAAATGTAGCGCATCCATTACGTCTTTTATCAGAGAGGTTAGTCAGATGGCGGAAGCGGCAAATCGCAGCGCAGTTAAATTACAGCGACAGCCAGATGTTTGCTTTGATTACAACGCATTACTTCATTTTGACTTCACTCTTGCAGAATATATTTCCTCAATGAAGTTAGTGCTTTTAAAGCGACAGGCGACTTTTCCCTGCACTGTGCATTTTCAGAAGATAAACTCCAACTAAGTGAGAGCCTGTCATTCGCCCCGGCAGTTTTCTCACGTACCAGTCGCGGCTGTGAACAAGTGCAAGTTTCAACAATGTGTATACTGTTGTATGTCATCGCTGTCAGTCGCAGGCGTGACTGGCACCCTGGGGACCCCGGGGTCATCATGAACCCACTCCGCAGATGTGATGAGAGCTGTGGGTGTCACGGGCAGTTTTAACGCACCCGCAGCTTCATGTTTCCTTGCATTTTGTTCATGCAGCGGATTTTCAGGGTTGTTCGCGATCACGCAAACCGGTAGTGACAGAGGAGATGGGAGACTGGAACCTGAGCGTCGGGACTCTGAGTGAAGCAGCTCTGGTCAGACTGGCAGAGATGCTGGACAACACCTGTGGATGGAGACAGCTGGCCAGTGTAGTGAATGAGCAGCCTCGATTCCGCTGCAGGTGAGAAACTGCAGTGAAAAATCAAGGGGTAGCAAGTATGGAGATTGTTCAAACAACTTTCATCCCTTTTTGCCTAGGCATAACAACTCCCTCGAGCTTTTACACCCTGCACTAATGGATTTTCAGATGTATGAAATGTATGAGAAACAGTATATCTTACAGTAATCCTAGGATGTGGCAATTCCTAATATTTCTGGTGGTTTTGGTACTTGGGGGTGTGAAGTAATAACAGTAATCTGAATCATGTTAGTATGCCATTTCCCCAGAGTCACCAAAAAAAGAAACACACCCCCTTGTACAAGCCATTCAGATTGAATTCCTGTCCTGCAGTGAGAGTGAGCTGACCAGCTGCTCGCTCCAGGTGCTGAGCCCCACAGGCAGCCCGGCCCGCTCCCTCCTGGCCCGCCTGGCCGACCGCTCCTGCTCCCTGGCCTTCCTGCTCCACTGCCTGAAGAGGATGGACCACCAGGATGCTGTGCAGTACCTCACCGCCACAGGTATATAGGCAGCTGAGGTGCTATACATATTCAGTAAGGTGTTCACTTGGCTAAGGTCCTGTACTCGGCCTGGGACCTTTGTCACACGTCATCCCTCTCTCTCTTCCCCTCTTTTTAGCAAGGATGCCAAAAAAAAGAAGTGTATTTCAGAAGTGAAAATCTTTCCTCCATTTTGTATAAATACCTAATTTTCTTAGCTGGGGTGGCATTAGTTCCTTGTTTGGAAACAATGGGAACAAACATTTCCAGCTAAACTATCTTACATTCAAAGTCGAGAAAAGATTGTTAGTCACTAACAGTTTTTTAAGGAATCGAAAGTTCGTGACCTGGCTGGCTTTCCTGCGATGATATCTGATCCCTAAATAGAAAGACCTGTGCTGTGGATAAACATTTCATGTCTGTGCATGTATGACTGTGAATATGTTTTTGTTGTGCGTGTGTGTGTGTGTGTGTTTGGCAGTGACGGAGCAGATCCGGATCACAGTGCAGCCCCAGTCCCTGCAGGCCTCAGAGGGCGGCAGGGTGGTGTTGACCTGCAGAGCCTCCGGTCCCGCCGGACTCAGCTACCAGTGGTTCAGAGGCAAAGAGGAGGTCAGTCCATCACACACTATCATATCATCTATCATAAAATACACTCACCGGCCACTTCAGTACACCTTACTAATACTGGGTAGGTATCAGCTTTCAACTCAGTGTCAACCGGCTACCAAAGAGACATCTGCCTCAAGGTTGGACGTGTTGCATTCTGAGATGCTTTTCTGCTCACCACAGTTGTAAAGAGGTTATCTGAGTTACTGTTGCCTTTCTATCAGCTCAAACCAGTCTGGCCGTTCTCCTCTGACCTCTGCCATCAACAAGGAATTTTCACCCAGAGAACTGCCGCTCACTGGATATTTTCTCTTTTTCGGACCATTCTCTGTAAACCCTAGAGATGGTTGTGAGTGAAAATCCCAGTAGATCAGCAGTTTCTGAATTACTCAAACCAGCCCGTCTGGCACCAACAACCATGCCACGTTCAAAGTCACTTAAATCACCTTTCTTCCCCATTCTGATGCTTGGTTTGAACTTCAGCAGATCGTCTTGACCATGTCTACATGCCTAAATGCATTGAATTGCTGCCACGTGATTGGCTGATTAGATATTTGTGTTAACAAGCAGTTGAACAGATGTACCTAATGAAGTGGCCGGTGAGTGTATATAATAGTTCTAAGATTTCAGGTCAACTACTGGGTTATTAATTATTATAGAATTGTGATAATTGTAATTGTAATACTGGACAGGATTGGGCAATTAGTTGATTAGTTAATTATTTCATATGCACAAAGGCTGAAAGGATAATCTTTGGTCATTTTTGTTTCATTTTTGTGAAATTCAAACAATTGTCAATGCTCAGGCTGAGGTGGGAGGTTTTGGGGGTCTGACCTGCTGACAGAAGCTTTATCTGAGGAGTGAACAGCGGCTTTCATTCTCTGCTGGTTTCTCTCTTTGATGATGGCCCGGAGTTTCCTGACCCAGCTTGGCTCTGGTCGTCCCGTCACTCTCTCCTCAGCGGGCTGGCAGGTGTTTGAACTCAGCGTCTTTGGCAGCAGGAAACACGGCTTGCATTGTTCCTCTCAGTCTGCCCAGCAGCCAGGCTGGGCAGACTAGTCTGGATTAGTCTGGACTCTCCTCAGGTTCATCCTTGTGGCTGCAGGCTTCATGGGATCCTTAATCAGGATGGACCTCTAGATAAAGGATTTATCCTCATGGTCCATGTTGTCCATCATTTTGAAGGAGGGCAGCTTGGTACTCAGACTCTCCTCAGTCTCACCTGGATGTCATTTGGATTGTTGGGATTCTGGACTGGGATGCAAATCACTTGTCCAGACAAGTGATTTGTCCTCTTGATGACTCTTATCAAATATCTGTTGGGGAAAAAACACTGTAGCTTTGCCTGAATCCCTCAGACAGAAATTTCATGAACAGTATATATTTTTATTAAAATTTTTATGGTAGCAAGGCTCATTGAATTCCCTTAATACATGTTTTATAACTGCAATACTTCCTCAGCTTGGCGTTTTCTCATACCAATAACTTATTTTGTAAAGACTATTATTTCCTCACTTTGAGCTATCCCATACTTAAACCAGCACTATTTCAACATTTTAAAAGCTGTTTTTGAGAATTTACCTAAGAGGGGCGTTTTGAAATGCAAATCTCAGTAAAAAGGAAGGAAACATGGACAGGAATACTTTTTTCAGCTCTTTATTTTCTTGGCCATCAACCAAAGTCATTTATACTGTACACAGAAATTCATATGATGGTCATGATGGATGCAATGTACAGTATATGATTTGTTTTTATTGTTTGTTGTAGATTTTGGGTGGGACTGGCAGCGCGCCAGAGCTGGTTCTCTGTCCTTTGGCCCCGGTCCACCAGGGACACTACATCTGTAGAGTCAACCGTGGAGAAAACTGCATCTTCTCTGACTGGGTTAAAGTTCACATCATCCGCTCTGCAGGCTCTAGTCCAGGTACTACACTCTCCTCTCCTCTCCTCTCCTCTCCTCTCCTCTCCTCTTCTACCTCTCCTCTCCTCCCCTGTCATGTGATGTCTTGGTGAACCTTGTCGTCTCAGGCTGCAGCAGCAGTCTGTTTCCAGGGGCAGTGAGCGGTCTGCTTATCGTCCGTCAGCCTCAGTCCCAGACAGTCTCAGAGGGAGACACTCTGTTTCTGGAGTGCCATGCTGAGGCCAACCCTCCCGCCCAGTACCAGTGGCTCCACAACATGAAGCCCATGCCACAGCACAAGACACGTTCACTCAGGGTCAGTGCATCCATGGAGTGTGCTGTCAAATAAATGCTTACCTACAGTGTATAATAATAATAATAATAATCATTTACGTAGCATCTTTCAAAACACAGTTACAAAGTGCTTTACAATGGATAAAAAATTATAAAACAAGGAATAGCAATAGCAAAAGAAACTTTTGGGCATACTTTGGGCACTAATGCAAATGATTTTTCTTGAGGAAGAGAGGTTAGATATGTCATACATTTACATTTTAGGCAGCTAGCTGCCTCGCTTATTCAGAGCAACTTACAGGAATCTGAGCAGGCGGGGGTTCACTGTCTGTTTCAAAGCCACTAAACAGACACATTGGTTAATGCAGGGGATGGACTAGTGATCTTTCAGTTTCAGGATGGCCTCTAATCATTAGGCTGCTGTACTGTCCTTCCTCATAGAGGCTGATAAATGCATCTACAGCTCTGACTTTTTCTATTTATCAAAACATCCTATGGAAATACCGACTCTTTGCTCACAGGTGTCTATTAGATATGTAAATCAAGATACAGCTGACAACTAACATTTGCATTTGGCCTCTATATCAATGTGCTGATATTCTGTATTCTTTACCATGTGTGTCCTGTAGATCCCTTGTGTGACCACAGAACACAGAGGGCAGTACAGCTGCAGGGTGTACAACTTGTACCATGAGATATGGAGTCACACAGTCCAGGTCACCATTGGTGAGACCAAGCACCATTATTTCTATCTTTCTATTTCTATTTTTTAAGTATTCAGAATGTAAATCTGTAAATTATAGAAATCAAAGAGGCCTTAATTGATAAGGCAAGTAGAAAAAGGGAGAAAAATGCTCAAGTACACATTACATAAGAGGTATTTGTAAACGTAGATAGACCACGGATAGGTATGACTCTTTGTAGGATCACTGTTACACAATTTGATCCACTATACTTGTTACAGTTGATCATCAGAGCAGGTTTATGACTCTGTTTCATGAATAACTTCCTGCTTTGTGTGTTTTTCTGCAGGCCCCAGTTCCATCAGTGATGCCGCCTGGGTAGAAGTTGATCATGGTCAAGGTATTCTCCATATTCTAGTTCCTCCATCATCTTCTAGTTCCTCCATCATCTTCCTCATTCCATCGCCCCACACCTTGATTCCTGTTTTTGTATATGCATATCAGTGTAACGATAAATATTCATGTACTTTGCGTTTGTTACAGCGGCTCAACCTAGTCCTGCCAGGCATAAAACCAGTTTCTATGGTGAGTTTTACTTATTGCACCAAGTCACAATATATATCTAAAGATCAAAAGATAAAAAAGTAAATAAATAAATAAGATTCAAAATGCTTAAATGATCTCCCCCACCACAGCCACAGACAAAGTTGCTCTCCTGATCGGCAACATGAACTACCTCTACCACACTCCGCTCTGTGCGCCCATGGCCGACGTCCACGAGTTGACCAACCTCCTGAGGCAGCTGGACTTCAAGGTGGTTTCCCTGCTCGACCTCAACTGGCAGGAGATGCACAGCGCCGTCACCGAGTTCCTGTTGCTGCTGGACAAGGGAGTCTACGGTTGGTCTCTTGTCCACTTGGAGAATATGTAATGTTCAAAACTCATTCCTAGTCTGTGGTCTAGCAGCTAAAGACTCATCTGTTCTGACTGGCCTTTTTTTTAACCTCTGTTTCTGTAATTCTGTGTGTTTTTATGTCTTATTGTTTTTATGTCTTATTGTTTTTTTACTGTTTTCTGGTCTTATTATTGTGTTTTTATGTCTGTTTTTTTGTTTGTTTTTTTACTATTTTCTGGTCTTATTTTAACTATTTTACTCTCTCTATTTTACTTTGTGACTTTGCTCTGTGAAAGGTGCTATATAAATAAACTTTACTTTATTTTTAATGACCGTTTGACAGTCTTTAAACTGGTCTAACTCTACTGATTGATGGAATAAAGCGTAGAAAATATCACTTGAATCTGATAAGTTCAGGCTAAATTTACAATAAATCTGAATCCATCTGTTAATTCACTGTCTTTGTCCTTCCCCTTCTCTGTGCTTCCTCCTGCAGGCTTGCTGTACTTTGCTGGTCACGGTTATGAGAACTACGGCAACAGTTTCATGGTTCCCATCGATGCGCCGGCCTCTTATACGTCAGATCACTGCCTGTGTGTGCAGAACGTTCTTCACAGGATGCAGGAGAGAGAGACTGGACTCAACATCTTCCTGCTGGACATGTGTCGCAAAAGGTGGGAATGTTTTTTAACTGTGAATGATGTTTTATGTTGAGTTTGATGTGCACTATGTTTTCTGTACTGGCCTTTACAAACTGAACCCCTTACACACGAGATAGTCACTGTGTGCAGATTGATTTTTCTAAGCATACAGGCATAAAAGATTTGGTTTTACCTTCATTACTGTGAGAATAAAACTGCTTATCTCCATAAAGAAAAGTTTTCTGGAATTGAGAAAATACTGGCTGATGTTCCCTTTGATACTCATGCATGGGTTTGGTATGGGTTTTATGGAGTCTATAAGGTTATTAAGATTTTGTCTGGAATTTCCAAACATTTCACTGTTGTAAACGTTCAATTTTCCTGCACAACCTCCATTTCCAAAGGATTTTGGTTAAACAGGGTTCTACTGTGTTCTGTTTTGTACCTTTATACATTATGTTTATGTCATCATTACCAGCTGAACTTAATTTAGCTCAGTGTTGTCCCAGGGAGAATTCAACTTTCATCTTAGAATACTTAGAGTACTTAGTATGATGAAAATGGGAAATTGAGGACTTTTATTAGCTTATATTTGACTGTGCAGTGCACACATATCTGTGCTTAAAAATGTTCTCTTTATTAGAAACCTAAATGATGATGTCATTCTACAACCGGGACCACTGAAGGTGACAGCAAACATTGTGTTTGGATATGCCACGTAAGTTACTCATCTACTGAAACATTACTTTTCTGACTGTAATGCAGCGAATTATGGTGTCTGCCCGTATTCATCTGCTCTGCTTCTTTGTTTGAATGAGTCCAGTGTGGGAGAAAAGAGGGAAACAAAATGGTGGATACCTGTGTGAGTTAGTCTCCCTGCTTGAGGTCAGAACGTGTCTCTCACGTCTCGCTGGTTATGTTTAGATGTGTGGATGCAGAAGCGTACGAAGTGAAGAGAGACGGCCTGTCCAATGGCATCTTCATAAGCTTCCTCAAACAGCGAGTCTGTGAAGATGAGAAGATCACAGTCATGCTGGACAGAGTGGCTGAAGGTATGTGGAGCGCAACTCTATAGCATGAAACTCTAATTAGGCCTACAGTAGACTGGGCAAGCAGTTGGCTATTTATGCTCAGAAATAGGAAAAAATACATGAAAATGTGTCTAGTTACAAAATACAAATGCATGTCCATTAAATGTATCAGAATAAATTACTGGTGTCAGTAAATCTAAAATCTATGTAACTTATACATTTCAGAAACAGAAATTCTGGCATTCTGGCAATAGTTACATTTTCTTCAGCTACAAGTTTTTGCCTGTTAAATGGTGGCAACTTAAACCTTAAGGAAATCTAAATATTATAGAAGTCCCCAATTCATTTAGTCTAATATCTTATAGAAAAGTAATTTGACTATTTTAAAATACAAAAGTACTACTACCAAGTACTTGATACTTGACGCAAATTACATCTTATTTTTTTCACTCTGGTCAAACACAAATACTCAAAAGTCATTAAATACATATTTCAAATACATTTAATTTAGATACTGCCCATTGTTTATGCTTTATGTCTAATGATACAAGGCACATTCACTGCACAAGTGAATGTGTACATTAATAGTTGTTTGCTCTCCTCAGACATGGGTCGCTGTGCGATCACACGGGGCAGACAGGCTCTGGAGCTGCGCAGTAATCTGTCTGAGCGACGCGCGCTCACTGACAAGATACACAACTCCGACTGTCCCGCAGCCTCTTCAGCCCGCAACCTGCAGTGGACCATTGCTCACGGTACTCTCTTTAGACAAAGATTAATATGAACTGTTCAGATGTAGCTACAGTTTAGACAAAGATTAATATCAACTGTTCAGATATAGATACAGTTTAGACAAAGATTAATATGAACTGTTCAGATGTAGCTACAGTTTAGACAAAGATTAATATGAACTGTTCAGGTATAGCTACAGTTTAGACAAAGATTAATATCAACTGTTCAGATATAGATACAGTTTAGACAAAGATTAATATGAACTGTTCAGGTATAGCTACAGTTTAGACAAAGATTAATATCAACTGTTCAGATATAGATACAGTTTAGACAAAGATTAATATCAACTGTTCAGATATAGCTACAGTTTAGACAAAGATTAATATCAACTGTTCAGATACAGTTTAGACAAAGATTAATATGAACTGTTCAGATATAGCTACAGTTTAGACAAAGATTAATATGAACTGTTCAGATATAGCTACAGTTTAGACCAAGATTAATATGAACTGTTCAGATATAGCTACAGTTTAGACAAAGATTAATATCAACTGTTCAGATACAGTTTAGACAAAGATTAATATGAACTGTTCAGATATAGCTACAGTTTAGACAAAGGTTAATATGAACTGTTCAGATATAGATACAGTTTAGACAAAGATTAATATCAACTGTTTAGATATAGCTACAGTTTATACAAAGATTAATATCAACTGTTCAGATATAGATACAGTTAATATACCAGTCAAAAGTTTGGACACGCACTTTTTTCTTTATTTTTACTATTTTTCACATTTTAGAATAATAGTAAAGACATCAAAACTATTAAATAACACAAATGGAATTATGCAGTGACCACAAATGTGTTAAACAAATCAAAACTATCTTATATTTTAGATTCTTTAAAGTAGCCGCCCTTTGCTTTGATGGAAAGGCAAAGGCTTTGGAAAGAAATTCATACAGAGGCATCAACTTCACTGTTTATATTTGTCTAAGAAACTCATTTCAAGCATTTAAGCATAAGCCTTTAGATCAAAATGGCTTTAAGAGAATGAAAAACATAGTACATTCAATCAGGTGTGTCCAAACCTTTGACTGGTAGTGTAGGTTTTACAGTATACGCAGATGCTTACTACAGAATGATTTGTAATTAAGCTTTGTCTTTGAGTAAATTATTCCTTTGGATAGAGTTGAATGAACTGACCTTGTGTGATTCATATGCCTGTCTTCATAGTCCTACCTAAGAGCCGTAACGTGCAGTTCGACTGTGGAGTGAAGGTGCAGCTGGGCTTCGCTGCAGAGTTTTCCAACATCATGATCATCTACACTCGGATCCTGGAGAAGCCCAAGGAGGTTGTTTCCTGCTCCGCTCAGCTAACCGACTTCTCCGAGGTTTGTTGTTGGAGTCTTTCAAACCTCATCTCTGTTGATATCACATAGATTAGCGGTTTCAAAGACATGAGACAAAGGCACAATTAGTTCTGGTTCAATGACTCATGTTTGTGATCTTGGGAAGGAAAAGAAAATAAATATTCCTTTTTTTGTGTACTTTCATCCTTCTTTTTTTCCACAATACACCATATTTTGAGTAGTCCATCATTTGTTGCGTTGTTAATGCCCTGAATGCCTGAGCCTCATGAAAAACTAAAGGCCTTTGCACTGTGTGTTACTATGGCAGGATCTGGACATTGATCTGAAGAAGAGTAATCAGGAGACTCTGGTTGAAGCGGGGAGTATACTGTTGATCAAGGAAAATCTCCCGTCCCCAGAAGTCCCCAGCCTGTACACACGGCTCCGCGGCCTGCAGAGACTCAAGGTCAGGCTCCTGTCATTCATTACATCGTCTGCATGGATGTTTTAGTTAATGTTAGTTTACAATTCCTGTCCTACGAGAAAGCGGGTGCACATGGTTGCTCAGGGACACTTTGGTAGTGTTTGGCGTAGTTGGTACTTGGGATCAAACCAGTAACCTTTTGACTATTTTACTAGTTTGTTTTGAAAAAGATTTAATGAGGGCTGCCTGCTAAAATCAAAAGACCATAATTTGGGTGTTGTAAGTTGATTTGATTCTTATTATTATATGTTCCATGGTTTCTTTAGGGAAGAGTTAAGAACCATTTACACCTTTTTATCTTCTTCTCTCACGTTTTGCTCTCTACTGCCTTTACAGAAGGAGCTCGCATTCACCGTGTGTCTTCACTACCGCTATTCCAGCATGGATGAGGACGTCCAGGAAAGGCAAATAGTAACAGTTGGCAAACCGCTGGTCTCCAAACTCAACCTGCATGAACCCCGAATGCCTCGCTCCTCCTCTGCCTCCTCCTCCTTCGACCTCCACTCCTTCAGCCTCCTGGAGTCCTCTTCCTTTGCAGAGGCCTTTGGGCCGGACTTACCTGCTTCTGAAACATCCTCTATTGGTTCAGCCTCAACTACCTGGTCGTATTATTCACAAACTGCCAAAGAATCTGCCACCGCTGGCTCTCCACATTCATCCAGGAGAACCAATGTACCAGAGGAGACTGACAGTCCTGAATTTGACTGTGATGCTCCTCAGCCTCTCACCGCCAGCAAAAGCTTGACCGACAGCCAAGTAAAGGACACAGACTACAAGTTTAGTAACATGTGCAATTTCCATTCTTGTTAAGGGGGACTCACACTATGATTTAGTCGTTACACACTTTGGCACTAAATCAGCAAAAGAACAAAAAAGTCAAAAGGAAGAAAAAATAAAAACGCTTGTGAATTTGCCAATTCATTATAATTGACTCAGCATGGAGATTGCTGTTTTTGGTCCATTTTGCTGTTGTTGTTCTCTTATCTATGCATTAACTTTTTTGTGTAGCTCACTTATAAACATTTTCTGTAAGAAATTAATGAAATAGGGCCCATTTTTAATGCATTACAAAAATAATTAATTACTTTGCAGCTTAAGTTTGAAGGTGCTTTGTTTGTCAAAAGGAAGAAAAAGAACATGTATGTATGCATTATTTAAGGTGAATTTATGAAAAGTTTGTAGACCTATAACTTTTTTTAACTGCTGTTTTGATGCATGTATGTGTATTGTACACACACCTCAAAAAGACACCACTGATCATTGGTCACCAATGCTTCTTCGATTCCTGTCATTTAACTATGATTGTGCCACATACAGCTCTGGAAAAAATTAAGAGACCACTGCAAAATTATCAGTTTCTCTGGTTTTACTATTTATAGGTATGTGTTTGAGTAAAATTTACATTTTTGTTTTATTCTATAAACTACTGACAACATTTCTCCCAAATTCCAAATAAAAATATTGACATTTAGAGCATTTATTTGCAGAAAATGACAACTCAAAATAACAAAAAAGATGCAGTGTTTTCAGACCTCGAATAATGCAAAGAAAACAAGTTCATTTTCATTTTTAAACACCACAATACTAATGTTTTAACTTAGGAAGAGTTCAGAAATCAATATTTGGTGGAATAACCCTGATTTTCAATCACAGCTTTCATGCATCTTGGCATGCTCTCCACCAGTCTTTCATATTGCTGTTGGGTGACTTTATGCCACTTCTGGCGCAAAGATTCAAGCAGCTCAGCTTTGTTTTGATGGCTTGTGACCATCCATCTTCCTCTTGATCACATTCCAGAGGTTTTCAATGGGGTTCAGGTCTGGAGATTGGGCTGGCCAAGACAGGGTCTTGATCTGGTGGTCCTCCATCCACACCTTGATTGACCTGGCTGTGTGGCATGGAACATTGTCCTGCTGGAAAAACCAATCCTCAGAGTTGGGGCCTGTTTCGAACCGTCCTCGCCGTGCACTTGACCCCAGCTGCCGTTTGCCATCGCTCATTCCTCCGTCTCTCTGGGCTCTGGGCGGTCATCCCGGTCAGTGGAGAGTCGTTTTTGCCCTCTGCCGGTGTGTAGCTTTGTTGTCCCCAATGTCTGCTGCTTGACCTTGTTCTTATGAACCGCCGTCTTTGAAATTTTAAGGATGGAAGCAACCTGACACTCACTGTATCCCTCTGCCAGTAAAGCCAGAATCGAACCCTTCTTTTCCTGCTCAAAACTTTTCTTCCCAACTCTTTTAGCATGGTCAATAGATATTTTTTGATTCCAATTACTTTTGAGGTACTACCAGCACTGTTTTTGCCATCCAGCTGGTCCTATTGCAAGAGGATAGTGATGACCACAGCAGTGGTTTTTATACTTTTCCTGAATTTGGTTCAGGTGATCACCTAATCAGTACCTCATTAAGTAGAATGAGGTATTCCTGTGTTGGAACAGACACTGGAATGGAATGGCTGCCATACATGTAGAGATGCTGATTTAAGAAAACTTTGGAGTGGTCTCTTAATTTTTTCCAGAGCTGTATATATGTTTCCAGGTGCTATTAGTTATTGACAGTTATTCCCCGCTCCTCTACCAGTTATGCGCTACAACTATACTGCGCACGCGCAATGACGGCATTCTGCCACTGCATTCTGCACGCCATCGCCATTTTGCAGTAGTTAGCGAGCTAGCTACTTGTTTTCATGCAACATTAATAAACCGAGTACACAGCGATTTTCCACGCTGAAGAAATATATTAGTTATCAAAACCATGGCTGACTCTTCAGCAGAAGTCGAGGTTCCGGAGGGCGCAGAGGTTCGCAAGCTATCGGAGCTGAGAGTTATCGATCTGAAGGCCGAACTGAAGAAACGGAACCTGGATACCACGGGCATCAAGAGCGTGCTGTCAGAGCGCTTGAAAAAGGTCTTGTTAACTAGTATGATATCTTGTGAAATAACATAGAAATATAACCCTAGCTAACTCTGCTTTGCTAAATCGTGCCATTATATTGCAGAAACCCGTTAGGTTACTGAATATACTCTGTCAGTGTTAGCGATTTAGCTCTAGCTAACAGCGCTACGAGGCCCATTGAGCTAACGTTAACATTACTGCGTGCCTGTTAGCGCCAGCTAGCTGAAGGGCTTCATTCAAGCCCTAAGCTCATAAAGCCTTTTGCACAAATTTGAATACCTTTACTTTGAATATGTCTTGCATTGGCATGTTTATTGAGTATGTGTTTGTGTCTTTGCTCTACTCTCCATGAACAGGCGATCGAGGAAGAGGGAGGAAATCCGGATGAGATTGTTGTTGATCTGGAGCCAACCCCAAAGAAAGCTGCGCCTAAACGGGCTGCCAAAGGTAAGCAACAGATGGAGAACCGACACCTGGTTTCTGCATTACTGTTACTTAGCTCTCAGACACTTGATCAAATCAATCAAATGTATTGTCTCAACAGATGTAAGGCAAGACAATGATGAACCAGAGGACAGCACTGTGGAGGAGGATTCTCGTGATGGACAGGTGAGATATTTTAAGATTATTTCAAACTTGTTTTAACAAAATATAAGTTCTACTGTAACAGTTAGATGCTTGTGCAGAATTGGTGGTGCTCCCTGGCCACTGTCAAGCTATTAGGCACTAGATATTACTGTTGGTGTCCTCTAGTTTTTTTTTTTTTTTTACAAAGTCCTTTGTCTCTCCATCAGGAAGAGCTTCAAGACGATCAAGACAACATGCAGGACATGGACATCCTTGACATGAATGTTCTGGATGAGGCAGAGAATGACAATGGAATACCCGCCGAGGAAGATGAGGATGAAATCCAGAATTTGGATGCTGAGGAAGGCAACGAAGAAGAGGAAGAGGCAGTGATAGATGAGGAACAGGACAATGAGCCGATGGAGTCGGAGGATGAATCCAAAGTTGAAGAGGTGAGAGACAGGATGGCAGAGGGGTTTCTGATAGGGAGGCACCAATATATCAGCAGACTGTTGGTGTCGGCCAGTATTGGCTTTAAGAAGCTAACTCTGAATTGGTCCAATATTATTTTTACTGACGATATTTGGCCAGTTGTGGAATTAAAGTTTTTGCGACATTTTTTGCTACTACTGTATCACTTAATACAACTGTCAAATTAGCAACAGAATAGAACTAATGTAGTCTTTGTTTAAAAAACAATTATCTTTAAAGAGGCATTTCTGAAAAGCTGTTTTGCACTTTGTACTAAGATCCTTACAAAAATGCATCACTATCGGCTGATATGGGTGGGAAAATATTGGTATCAGCCTCAAAAATATATATTGTTATAGTTATTGACCTTGCAAAAAACATCTTATTAACCTGAGGTTAGACCTCTCTGCTAAGTTTATGTAGTTTTAACTTGGAAGTTTAACGAGTGCAAGTTACCTCTTAAGTGTTTCTTGCTGTATGATGAATATTTCATTTGGAGTGTTATTTATTTTAACTTGTGTTTCAACAGATGGATGAGTCTGAGTTGGTAGATAAAGATGAAGACCTGACATGCCCATCACCCAACAAGGTATCGTCCCACACAAGTGTGTTTTTTTTTTTTATGTATGTAAAGCTGTTAATGCTGCAATAAAAACAAATGTAACTGCCAAATACGTAATGACACCATCTTTGTGTTTTAGGCTCAAGAAGAGGATCCAGATGCAGACGACCCTAAAGAAAATAAAGGTACTGTTGAAAAGGGGTTAGAGGTTCACATGAACGCAGTGTTGAGCTTGGAATGCAATCCTTTAGTTTAATTTCAACCAGGAAGGGAGACTGGAAGCCCAAAGGGAATTGCTGGCTTTGTGTTGAAATTTGGTTAACCATAATTGTTAAATTAAGTATTAAATGTTTTGTTGGTCAGTACATCAAAATATATTTTTGTGCTATTAAAAGGGCTATTAAAATGGCAGTGGTTAACAATTTGATACACACTGACAGCAATTATATGTCAAGGTCAGGGAGGTTTGAGCTGTTGCAGGTGATTGTAGTGTTTCTAGGTTGCCACATGAAGACCAAGACAAAGAAGACCCATCAAGGCTCATCAGCTGACACCACCCTTTTTTAAAGACTATGAATTATAAATCCACTGGATTTGAAACTGATGAACTTGAACTGAAACTCTGGTCAACGCGAATGGACACTGAGCAAGTCAAAGGTTGAAAGAAGATGGACTTCACCGAGCCTCTGCTGCTGCTCTGCTGATCTTGTGGCTCTCTTCAGCACTCTTTGTCTGCTTTGGATCAGGTGAACTGAGTCAAGTGGTTCAACTTGAGAAATGAGCCAAGGTCTTAGTCCCTCTAGTTGCTTGGTTGTCTCCCAGCCTTTGGGTTCTCTTCCAGTCTCTTGTTAGGGTGTGCTTCATCCTTTTAATACATAGATGTAAGAGCACAGGCCAGGGGTCATGACGTTCCTAATCCAGGCCTTGCCAGTTCCTCGTTAACCATTGCTGTGTTTCAGAAGTGATTAAACTCTGTGCCATTCTATTCCTGTTAAATCCGTAGAAAATGACAAAGTAGCCGGGTCTTGTTTATCTGAGCCGCTTAACGAAGATCGCCACCAGAGCCAGGAGACGACCCCCGAAGAAGAGCAAGCCGCCACCGCCGGAGGGGAAGACAATGTGTCCGACATTGGTGCCAAGTCCGACACGGCCGCCTCTGGTAATATGGAGAGCGACAAGGATGTTATGGAGACTGACACGAAAGAGGTCGGGGACACACAGAACGTCCCGGAAGAGACAGTTGACACTGAAAGCAAAAGCACTCAGGCTGTTAGTGTAAGCGAACAGGGCGCCGCGGGCGAAACTGTTGATTCAGAAATGGGGTCTAAGAAGGGTGAGGAGGATGAGAAGACAGAAGAGAAAGCTGATGCGGATTCATCCTCGGCAGTGAAAGAGTCCTCTTCTGTAGAGGGCGATGATCAGAAAAAGAGGTTTGTTGTTTTCTGTCTACTAGAAACCAAAATGGCTATCTCTGTTGCATTGGCTCCTTTGTGCTAGCAAAATTTGGATGCTCTTTTGGAGGTAAAAAAAAATGGTCTGTGCATTTGTCTGAAGTTTTCATTTGTCATTTCTTACACTCACCTCTCCCACTTTATTACCCATTAATGAGTAGTGTTTTGGGATTGTCTTGGGGCATAGTTCCATCCATTCACTGTTAAATCACTGCACTATGGTTCGTGATGGGTTGATCACTTGTCAGTTTTGTACTATACCATAAAACACGTAAGTATAAACATCTGTATGAGTAGAGATCCCAGGTATCCTCACTGTTGTATGTTTATGGTTTGTTTTCTTTGTCTCTAGTTCTGAGGAAAAAGATGGCAAGATCGAGTCAAAAGATGAAAAGGGTGAGTGTATAGAATGATTTCCTTGTTCTTTTCCTTCAAAGTCAATGGATGATTGCTCACTCTTTAATTGTGTGTATGTGTGTGCAGCCGCTGGAGGTGGTGCTGCAGCAAGCAGTAGCAGGAATCTGTGGGTCAGCGGCCTCTCTTCCACTACCAGAGCGACTGATCTGAAGACCCTCTTCAGCAAATATGGCAAGGTTAGTCTGTGGCCAAGTGTCCCTCGCTGGAAGACTGATGAGTTCTGAGTTTGTAAATGGGCCCAGAAATAATAATAAATGGGCTTTTGTTCCCTTCCCTGCTCACCTCTTCCTCCTTGTCCTTCTTGCTTCCCCTCCTCCTCCTCCACCCTTTTCCCTTCAGGTTGTTGGAGCTAAGGTTGTGACGAACGCCAAGAGCCCCGGCGCTCGCTGCTACGGCTTTGTCACCATGTCTTCCACAGAAGAGGCCACCAAGTGCATCAGCCACCTCCATCGAACTGAACTGCACGGCAGGATGATCTCCGTGGAGCGGGTGGGTGCTATGGGTGGATTTCTGTTGTTGTAGTCATTTTAATTGTATGAAAGGATCAACGCGGCCTTGGTTCTATTCATTTTGCTCTCATGAATTAATCACTAATCCACTCCTTCAATGTTGTAGGCCAAAAATGAGCCTGCAGGGAAGAAGCCAGCTGACAAGAATGACTCTAAGAAGTCTGGCGACAGGAGACACTCCACAGACTCCAAGTAAGACCGCCTGCAGGCTTAGAAACATGTTTGAAAATAAATACACATGCTCACATAAGATAACGTATGCCATTTGGCAGGCACTTTTATCCAGTGTGCCTTTCAGTACCGTGGATGCATACATTTTCAGCATCGCTTGCCCCAGTGGTAATCAAACCCTTAACCTATCCTTTGAGCTATATAGGATAAGCCATCCACTAAACGGGAGCAAAATAAGCTAGCCATTAAACAGAACCATGGGGGTAATGCTTGAACATAGTGCTCAAACAGCATACTGTGTTATAAATTCTGCAGGTCCGATGGCAAGGATGAGAAGTCTGAGGGTGAAGGAAAAGACGGCAAAGGTGAGACAAAGTTTACTCCCTGCTTGTATGTATCCGGTTAACGCTGGATAATAGTCGCCCCTCTAAAACCTTGACTAGCGTTCTTAACTAAGAGTGTACTGTTGCTGTTTTTACAGGCCGTAATGAGAGGACTGTAGTGATGGACAAGTCCAAGGGAGAGCCCGTCATCAGCGTGAAAACTAAAAGCAAGGAACGAGTAAGTTAAACATTCACCCCTAGTAATGCTAAATCCTCTCACACATCTTCAGCTTCGTGATCCTCCACATGTTTATCAGTGTTTTCCACAAGCACACTGAGGAGCCAGCCAAAGAGAAAAGGCGATGGGTCCTGCAGTGTGCACCCTCAGGGAAAATACTTAGATGAGCAAACTCTATTTTGGTGTCTTTTCATGCATTCTGACACCTTGTGGTGTTGAGTTTATAAGAAGAGACTAAAAGAGGTATTGTGTAAAAGAGGTGTTGTGTGTAAAGGGGGTATTGTGTAGATAGATGCAGTAAACTACACTAGCTAGGTGAAACCCTGTACCCTAAAGGTCTTGTGTTGCATATGTAAACTAGGCTAATGGTAACACAACTAGAACACAATATGTAACAACGAAACCAAAGGCTGGCAATCCATCAATTATATTCAATATAGTTTCAACTCTCCCTTTCAAGTCTTCTTCATGGGTGTGCTGATACCTAAATTGTCTGCAGCCCATAATGGCATTATCTCTTCCATACCCATCTCTTGTTACCCTTTCTTTTCTTCCTCTCCTTTATCTAGAGCTCCAAGAGTCGGGACCGCAAGTCACCCAGTAAGGAGAAGAAAGACATCCTGTCATTTGACCAGATCAAGGAGCAGAGGGAGAGAGAGAGGCAGAGGCAGCGGGAGAGGGAGATCAGAGAGGTGGAGAGACGCAGGTACACTGGGTAAGGAGTGGAAGAGGGAGCTTGAAAAACCACTCTCAAACCACTCTGTGCCTTAGTTTAAATCTTATTACTTTTTTTTTTATTTCGATTACATATTTCTGTAGGATAAAACCTACTTTTTTAAACATATACCCCAGCATTTTGTGACTTTAACAAAAATACCATTATAAATAGTTATTTTTTATTTTTCAGTGACTGAATAGATTTCTCATTATCTTGTCTCAGCGACCGGGACCGGGATCGTGAGCGTGACGGACGCTCGGAGCGTGAGCGCGAACGCATCCGTCTGTTCCGGGAGAAGGAGGAGCAGAAACGCTTGATCCGAAAGAGGAACTGGCTGGAGGTACAGTCCTTTGCTCTAGTTAAAGCACATTATTATTATTATTATTATTATTATTATTATTACAGTTATAAGTCGTCGTATGACCTTTGCTCCCAAAATAGTTTTTGAGGATATACATTTTTTTCCAAATATGGATTAATGTGATCAGTTCATAAGCTCACTATATACTCAAAATGATTATATAGTGAGTGTGTGTATATATATATATATATATATAGTATATAGATTTCTTTTATTTATTTGAATGTTCCTGACCGTATCCTTGCATTTCACTTTATATGAAGAAAAATCTTTTATGAAAATTCCCAGTCATGTGGTGATTCCCAGGCTGAGAAGCAGCGGCTAGATGCGGACCGCATGGAGCGTCAGTTCCTGGAGCGGGAGAGGCTGCGGGTGGAGTACGAGCGGCGGCGCGAGCAGGAAAGGATCCTGCGGGAGCGGGAGGAGCTGCGGCGGCAGCAGGAGCAGCTGCGCTTCGAACAGGATCGCCGCCCCATGAAGAGGCCTTACGACATGGACGGCAGGTAAATAAACGTAGGCTGGTGTTCATGTTAGCAGGTTACCTGCTCAGAGTGCATCGGAAGAGGCTATACACATTGTGTGCATTGTTAAACTGAATACCTTTTTGTAAAAATTCCCATATTGTAGCCTTTGCCAAATAAATATTGTGTACTTTCATATCTTTACATCATCGTGATTAGATATATCGTTCAGCCCTACTGCTGAGGTTCAAAATGACTAAACTGGGGACCTCATTTAAGCTAGTCCACCGACAATGAACCCTGCTTTGTACTGGGTCAGTGGATAATTGCCCTGATGTAGTACCTGGAATTCTTCTTACCATGAAGTATTCAACTTGAAAAACCAACCACATCATCATAATGTACATTTACATTATTGCCATTTAGCTGACGCTGTTATGTAGTGCAGCGTCTAGTGCAACACTAGAATAAGCATAAATTCCTAGAGCACCAGCATTACAAGTGACAAGGGTGACAGCCTCAGCACCCAGATAAGAAGTAAAAATATTCTGTATGATTCTACCAATTGGATATGCAACTGCTGAGAGGATGAAATTACTTCTGGGTGTCTCAGTTTGGATGCTTTGCCCTTGTTCAGGAAAGACGACTGGCCTGATAAGCGCATGGCCATGGATGACCGGTACGGCCGCTCAGACTTCAATCGCCAGGATCGCTACCAAGACTTCGACCACAGGGACCGTGGCCGTTACCAAGACGACGTGATGATGGACAGGCGGGACAACTCCCGCGGCATAGGTGGAGACAGAGACAATCAAGTAAGAGGCATTGACTTTTGTCCTACTGTATAGTGTTAATTAATAGAAGTAGTGTGACATAGTTTTGGTCCCAGTAATGATTCTTGTGCAGGTTGCAGTTTTTTGTACATAGTCATAAACATCAATTCTTAGCTTAGCTTTTTAAATTTAGTAACTTAAATTTCACATTTTCTCTATCAGTTGTGGTAATTGTCTTGTGGTGGTGGTGTACCCATAGAGAACAAATGGAGAAAATCCTTGGTTTGGAAAAAGTGCAGATTCTTTAAGTGGAAAATGTGTAGCAACTGCGCTGGATTACAGAGGGCCACTGACTGTTTACTGTCATTATCTCTCTTTAACCCTGCTTGTGTCTCTCTCCCTGCAGCACTTCTCAGACAGGTCAGAGAGACACGGCAGAGACGGCCGAGACTCGTGGAGCGGAGGCTACGACAAGCGCATGAACCCCAGGTCAGCACCTGGCTGATGGGCTTACACTGGCCTCAGTTAACAGCTACACTGAAATACACTTGGCCAATGGTCAATGCTGACACTTTTCCTGAGGAGTAATTATTTTGGTCTGTCGTCTTCTAGGGAAGGAGGTCGAGACTGGGACTCTGGACGGAAGATGGATGGAGACAGAGCGTGGCAAAGTAGGAATAGTTCTGCTTTATTCTGCATTAAATGACTAGGGTTTCTACTGTGACTGCTCTGTTGAAACTTTGATATACATTTTGAGTCACAGTACATGTGTAATGCTGCCGTCTGCAGGGATGGAAAGTGTCAAATTGGACAAATCATGTAGATGACAGTGGGCTGTCAGGAAAATGGCAATATGCCTGTGTAAATATTTGCAAAATTTCACATCTGCATTGCCTGTGTAACATGACTTCTTGCTTAATCCTCAGAGGGAATGTCAGTCTTGTAGAGATATGAATACTGTGGTCTTGGTCTGTGTCTGATGTCTTGCTCATCTATTCCAGGTAGAGACGGTGCTATCCCAGGCCAGAGCCACATGGCACGTGGAGGAATGGCAAGGTGAGCAATGGATGATGTCAGGCTAGTTTCACAGATGTGGAATAAAGCTACTGCAACACTAAGGGCACGTTCACACCAAGTGTGTTTGGAGCAGTTCAGTCGAACTCTGGAGCGTTGGCTCCTTTTAGTTTGGTTCATTTAGCCAGGCGAGAACAATGCCGTTCAAAGTCAGGTGACACCAAATAACTGCACTGAGATGCCTGAAAGTGATTTCGGCCCTCTTCCCAGCGCACTGCAGTGCGGTTTGTTAGGAATGAGAACGTAATGGGAACCAACTACAGCAAACAACCCAATAATATGCGGTTTTATGGATGAGGAGATGGATGTTTATTCATGCTTGTTTATTTCTTTCGGACCAAAGAAAACAAACTGCAGGTGTGATCGTGCCCCCTCAAGCAAAATCTTGAACTGTAGCTGCACTTTGAAACTCATACAAGCAGTTGAAGCTGTATTTATTACAACTGTATAGACATTGTGCGTGTGTTCTTCTGTCCCCAGCCGTGGAGGCTACATGAACACAGGAACGTCCCAGTCTCTCTCTGGAGCTCTGAACAGACAGAACCAGCTGATGCAGGGCAGCGGGCTGCAGAGTGGAGCCTTCGGTCGGCGCTACTGATGTCCGCCTGTCTGTTAGACTGATCTGTCTGTCTGATGACATGCGCTGGGACTCTTTCAGGAGGCCATACCAGGGATCGGATTTTCTTCTTTTCTTTGTTTTTGTTTTTTTTTTAAATTAGGAATTCCCTTGTTTTCTTTCGGACACAATTCCAATCCATTTTTAATGGAGATTCTTGTTTTTTTTTTTCCATTTTTGTGTTGTAGTGATCTCATCCCTGGTATTTATCATGCAGTCGGTAACTGCCTTGTTTGTACAACACGACTGTCTGCCTATGTTGTGTAGAACAAGTTGGCCCTGTGGAGAAGTCATGTCAGAGCTTTGTGTTATGTCAATTGGAAATGTTTTGTAGAAACCCGGGATGATGGACCTAACCACACCAGCCCCCTCTGCTTTACCGCAATTTCTGTCCGAAACATTTAGGAAAGCTTCCCCTCTGAATAAATGAGCTTGTCATGTTCAGTGGGCAGTGAACTTTGTCTGCTGCTTGTAATTTGCTCATAGAAGCTTTGACGTTCAGACCTTATGCTTTTAGTCTCCGTTTTTGACATTTTCCTTTTTAAGACAAAGTGGGCAGTGAATTTTCACTGCACAGCAACACGTTTTTAAAATGCCACACATCACGCCCTGTTTATCCATGCCTGTAATCCCATTTTTTATTTTCATAAATCTTACATTTTTCTAATTTTCTGTACTTATTTTGTGTGAGTGTTGAATATTGGTAATAAATGCCCCAGGAGAATGTCTTTGTTCAAAAACTGTTGACTAAGCTCTGTGGTAAATCGAAAATTTAATGTATTGGGTTTCGGCCTAAATTTTCTGTAACTATCAAATGTGTTATTCAGTATGACTTTTTGTGCATAAAAACATTTTTCTTTCTTGTTCTTGTATTGCCACTGTTATGTTTCATTTGAATGATGTCATGCTCGTCGGAGAGGCATACCAAGTGCTGATGTCTAATTGACCTTAGTTGTTACAGTCATTGGGTGAAATTGAACAATAAAAGATTTTTGATCTCTTTTTTGCAGTGGTGCTACTGAAACTAAGGCTCGCTGACTCGTCTTTTAAATGGCCAAAGCAAATTTTGAGATGTCACTTTCAAGATGCAAAAAATATGAGCTGACATGACATTTTGAATCGAAAAAAAAAAAGCATTCAATATCTGCTTTCAAACCTAACAAAAATGAATTCAGTTTTTGTTGTTTGACCATTGCAGTACTGTGAGTGGAGAAAGAATCCTCTTGCACTAAATAGGTCTAGATCCACTTGATACATTATGGACATCCAAAGGCAATTTTCTGTCCTTACTGTACATAAATGGGTACTACACACATTTTATGTAAGGAAAACTACTGAAAAACTAAGGAAGTAAAAGTAAACTGTGACTACCACATTACATCTGGACACAAACTGGAAGTAGAATCTGAATAATGGAAACAGCCAGACTATAATGATCCTGTTACCAGTTCTAGCTATATCTACTACTTGCCACATAACTACTTCTGCTAGACTGCTGTCCTTGTGGTCTTTGTGCCCCAAATCCTTCCCAATAGGCAGAGGGAGTGTTACCCAACTGGAATGCCCATGAGGATGGATGTATTACACACGGCCTGTACTGTGCTGTAGGCCTCCAGTCTAGACTGCAGAAATGAGGTGAGAAGCTAGTGGCTGCAATGTCGGCCCAATGGGTCAAGCTAGGAGAAGTGTCAGGTTTCTCCATACAGTGTCGTCATCTCAATACATTTCTGTGATTTTATGTGAATAAAATCACTAGGTTATCCAGAGTTGCATATCGCCGTTGTCATGTGAAAACCTTGTAACTCCAATTTTGGTGATTATTGTCTTTTAACTTCACATGAATTACATTATGGGTTGAGAAAATTCAATGAAACCCCTTCGAAACCAATTGGACAAACTCAAAAATGCATGGTAGTTAAGCTAAAAACAAGGCTGTTTTTCTTCATTGCTGAATAGTTGACATTTTGGAGATATAAGGTTTTCACTCGACAGTGACAATACATTATTTGCAAACTGATTTTGACCTCTGTACAGCAAACTCATAGGTCATGAGGACACCCACTGGAGTATTTGCTATATATATATATATATATAGCTCCTTCGTATGTGTCTCTAAGAAAGGAAAGGAACTCTCATTTCACTTCCCTGGCCTGTTCTATTACTGGACCCAAGTTCCTTTTCCAGAAATGAAGTTCCTCTCTCTGCAGTGACACTTCTCCCTGTCAGGGTCTGCAGGCCGTGGTCTGGATGTGTGTCATTCAGAACAAAGAGTGATGGATGCATTACTGGGGAAAAACCCTAAATCAGAATTCCCATGTTATTCCTATGGATTTAGAAAGGTGAGGCTATTTGTGAACATGAACTAAAGTCTCATAGCTGAAGTCCAGAGGGTGAAGGTGCTAATCTGTGATAGGATCAAGATACAAAATTTGGAGCTTATTCACTGATAATTAATTGATAATGAATTGGCTGTGGACTCTTGGAATGGTTATTTAGTCTTTATAATCCCTTTAATTATAGTGCCGACTGGTATGAACCAGAAAATGTGTCCATATCCCTTTAAAAATCACCCACAAAGTGAAATCTCAATTCACTGTCAATGGAGCAGCTCCAGTTTTTGCCTTTCAATAACATGATCAAGAGTTGGTTCTGTTGTTTCTTGGCTTTGGGAGAGACTGGTTCAGGTTCATAAATAAAGACTGAACTATCCATGATTATAGGAATGTGAATTCTGTTTAAGGGTTAGTTTCCCTTAAAATATGTTGCAGAATGCTCCTGTCCTCTAACTACACAGCCAGCCTTGGCCTTTATCACAATGGTGCATCTACACTAGATGTAAATAAATTTTATCACATTATTATGATTTAATAACAATAGTTGCTGGACTATAGTGAAGAGCCCACAGTCTTCCTGCCTCCCTTAGTCATTCTATTTTTGTCCACCAGAGGATGTCATAGAATCATAAATAGAAGCTGAAACTGGTCATTTCTGTTTAGTTTTTAGCCATTTAGTTGATGCTGTTATGCAGAGGGAGTGACAATGAGTGCAACAATCAGCCTAAATCCCTACATTTTCAACATTACAAGCAACCAATTGTGAGGGTCAAAGTCACCACATCCACACACCAGATATATTCCTGTGTCACCAGAATGGATGTGAATGATAGAGAAGTGCCAGGTAAAGAAATAAGAAACAGCGAAAAAAGGTAGGAAAGTTTGTATCGTAAACCAAAATGGAGACAGAAGACAGGAACATGGGAAGCGAGGAGAGAGAGATCATTTCTGCTCCGCCAGGCCGTGTACCAGCGTCCCTCTCGCCTCTCGCCCCTGATTGACCGCCCCACAACTACAAATAGTCGACCAGATGTAGGACAGACAGCTTAAGTCAACATGGCCGCTGTGTGGAGACTAGAGGAGCGCACAGGGTCTGGCCTAGGGAGAGTCGCAGACACTTGACCTGGACACACACACATACACACACACGCTCACTTAAAGGCAGACAAATCTGCATGCAAGCACCCATTCACTCACACTGAGGTGAATATACACACACACACACACACACACACACACACACACACACACACATATGCACTGTGACCCTCAGTCCTCTGTGTCACCCCCATACTGTGCAACATCACTTATACAGATTCCTGGCCTTTGGAAAATGTCTGTTTATTTTTTCTGACATCTGTTCTGACGAGGACTTTGTGACTGAACTGTATCTTCCCCCATCTCTGTATCTATTCCATCTCTCTCTCTCTCTCTCTCTCTCTCTCTATCTATCTATCTTTCACACACACAAACATATACGCAAGCAAACCCGGTGCCTTGCTGCCCATATATAGCAAACGGTTCCGTAAATCAGACTCACGTGAGTTAATGACGGACTTAACCACGGCTTTTATTAGGTTAATTATTAATTATTAGGTTAATTATTATTAGGTTTAGCTCAAGTCAGAGAGTACGTGAAGCTCTGCTCTTAGCCACTAAAGTGTTTTCACCGCGGTTCATTCATTTGTGAACTGAGCATGTGCTTTCATGAGGTTGTCAGTCTTTTCCCAACAGTTGCAGCTGATATTTAGGCCTTATCCTTTCATTTAATAACCCCCCTCCCCCAATCAACTATTATTTTCTCTATTTTCAGTTCATGTGATGCCATTACCATGACTGCCATACTTAGTCAGTATGTTGACGCTTGCTGCAGATAATTTATTATTGATTCAGCACAGTATTTCTCTGTGTGTCTCTCTCTCTCTCTCAATCGCTCTCTCTCTCTCTCAGTTAAATTCAGTTCAAAAGGTACTTTATTGGCTTTATTGGTTAAATGTATTACATGTGTACTGTACATTGCCAGAGCATGCGAAAGACAACATATACATACATAATCTATCCAAGACAGATATGAACAGATGAATGAAAAATGATTCTGAACAGCTCATAATAAACATGAATTAACAATTGACTCAAAGAGACATCAACTGAAGCAATGTTAGTATCGACTGTTCAGCTGTCTCAAGCTGTTCTGAATTCTTCTGCTACTTTCCTGCATTTTCTCATTCTATCAAAGAGGTTTCTCTCTCCCCTCATGGTCGTATGCGGAGGAAGAGTGGATAATATTATGACGGCCGCAGGTTCCCAGAGCCTCACCTCAGTCCTGCATGTGAGAGACGGGCAAACATGATGGAATCCACATCATATCACACAGCAGGTAGTCTGAGGTCTGATGCGGTGTTTCATATCGCTATGATTGGTTCAAGTCTCTGAAGTGGAGCACAAAACACTATCAGTGTGGTAGCAGCGCACGTGAATGTGAGACACCACAGCAGGGACACTGAGGCTCGGCCGTATGCTCATGTTGCATGTATGCATTTGATGGTAAGCTCTTGCGCATAAACGCACCTGTGTGTGTGATTGCATGTGTGTGTGTGTGTGTGAGTCTCGGTGTTGGTCTCCAAGGCGTCAAACCTCAGACCACCACAGGCGGATCCACCAGGAGCTTCCAGGGACTGCAGAGAGAAAACAAAGCTGAGACAACATCCTTATTATGGTTCCACAGAACTGAAGCTCAGAGCAACAGCTAGACCTGCAGGGAGGAGAGGAAGGTCTGCAGGTCCTCAGCCTGCTGGACTCTGGAGAAAAACACAGATAGATAGATAGATAGATAGATAGATAGATAGATAGATAGATAGATAGATAGATAGACAGACAGACAGATAGATGCTGAATGTATTTGTTGCCTTAGTCTCTCTTGCTTCATACAGTATTTTACTTGTGTGACAGCATAAAGTTAATCACATTAAAACAATCAAAACATGCAATATATAGTCTATCTTTAAACTTAAATTCAGCCTTCTGACTTTTTTCTTTGTCCATTGCTGCTTTGGTAGCAAGCCGTGTTTCCTGCCTGTCAAAGACGCTGAGCTCAAACACCTGCCAGCCCGCTGAGGAGAGAGTGACGGGACGACCAGAGCCAAGCTGGGTCAGGAAACTCCGGGCCGTCATCTAAGAGAGAAACCAGCAGAGAATGAAAGCTGCTGCTCACTCCTCAGATAAAGCTTCTGCCAGCAGGAACTGTAAGAGGGATGCTGGACAGTGTGAAGAAGGCCCATCATCAGCCAAATGCTTCTGTCCTGTCTAGAGACATCAATTAATTAATTTACTATTTGACCAATCCTGTCCAGTATCACAAGTACAGCACATTACTCATAACCCAATAGTTAACCTAAAATCATAAAACTATTTGGTTTCATGCTACGGTTTATATTCATAAGAGATTAGGTTACAACTTTATGCAAATGAATTGCATAGGAAGGCAAACAAGAATAGAAATGAAGAAATACAAATAAATTTTTTTTGTTACAAAAGCCTCATGTCTGCACCTCGCTGGGTGTGCGTGTTTCCTATTGAAGATTAGAGAACGAATACATGCCCATGTGTCCACACACCCCACCCCCCTCACCCCCCACAGACACTGGCATCTTCTGGACTAGCTGAAATTACTTAGTTGTGAAAGAGGCTTATCTTGGCCAACTTGTGTCTCCTGGGTTGGGACAGCGCTGAGTTGGGAAAGGCCGGTTAAATCAGGCTGCCGCTGACTGCTGTGTGCAGAGGGACTCAGGTCCCATGGCCAGCTGTCTTCATGGGTGAACACAGGACACATTCATGCTCCTGGCTTGTTGCATTCCCTGCATAACCTCCAGACATAGCCACATACACACATGTGCAAACTGTGCTATATGCTGTACATGGATGAAGGGATGAATGTCAGGGAGAGTTGGACAAACTTGTGGAAAACCCTAGGGAGCACACAGAGCTGTCAGAGTAGGCTACGTGTATGCGTGTGTGTGTGTGTGTGTGTGTGTGTGTGTGTGTGCGTGCGTATTTAGCGTATGTCTATGTTGTGACTATGTAAATGCGTGTGCACATGCATCCATCTATGCAAAATGTGTGCATTTGTGTGTGCGTGACAAAAAGATTTTAAGGACAGTTGGTGCCCTTCCTCAGCATGAAGTGTCTCTTTGTTTTATAGCAGCATGGAGGCATTTCTTAGACACACACAACACATGTACCACACAGCAACAGATGTACGATTCAACCCATATGTTCCTCTATGTGTGTGTGTGTGTGTGTGTGTGTACATACATGTTAGGGATTTCAGTGTGAAGCTAGAATTAGTAGCTTGCACAAGAGTGTTGGATGGACATGTGGTTGCTATTGATGCTTGTCTCACTGCGTATACATGCACGCACACACGCACGCACACACACACACACACACACACACACACACACACACACGCACACACACACACACATGTACATAGGAATGCTTGCCTGAACACACTTTTGCCCCACTAACAGATAAAATGTCTATGTGAGCTGTGGGAGAGTGGGGGTTTGGGGTTTGGCTTTGGTATGCGGATTAAGGTTTCACTCTCTATATATGTTCATATTTTACATTTATATATGTCAAGCCTGATAGATGAGAAGGCTGATGTTTCTGCCTTATTACTTACCTCATGAGATCACCTCACCACGTCCAGCTCGTATATACCGCCTGCGTAGCCAAACCCCCCGTAGTCTCATCACTGAGATCACTTCATTGGCTGGAGAAAAGAAGCTCTGGAAAGGAATAAAGGCCTGCAATTGGACACAGAGATTGTCCCTGCATGTGTGTATGTGTGTATATGCATGTGTGTGTGTATGTGCATACTCGAGTGTATTAGCGTGTGTGCATGTATGTAAGTGATTTTCTTTTCACTTGAGGGAATACAGAATATGCAACGCTCATGCATGTCCAATAACTAAAACATTATGGACGTTTTTTGGAACATTATAGGTTGGCAAAGATTTTATCCTTGCTCTTGCATTTTATGTTTTTGTTTCTACCATTGTGTTTTTGTATTTTATCCCTCTTTCTTCTGGAAAACACTTTGTGCTCTGTGCTTGAAAGGTTCTACACCAATAAATAAATGTAGAAACAGCCTAAATGTAAATGTATTTGGCATATGAAAAAAAATGACAGCAGACTTTGCTGTTACAGCTCTCAGGATGAATTTAATCTGTGACAATGCAACATATTCCAGCATCTCCTAAATCACATTATGAGACAAATCGTTTTCCCACGGATTTGAGACTTTACTGTAACTGTAAGTCTGTTTCCTATTAGAAAGCAGTCTGTTTCCCCCCTGCAAAGCTCCGTGTCTCCAGTGCTTTGTAACCTAACTAGCTTCTTCATTCTCTCTCTCACTGGAAAGGGAAGGACTGTAAGGTTCATTCAAGGGACATGTACAGTATATTGTAGATACAAAGGCTCAATGTATTTTAGATATAAACATCCAAACGCGCATACACAACCACACACACGCAAATGCTTAATCAAACACAGTTGAATTTATTGTACAGACAAGTAGACGCTCAAACACACACTCACATACACACACATACATGCACACACACAATCCATGCATCAATCAGTTCCTCGTTAAACTGACTGCGTGAGTGTTTGCGTGTGTCTTCATGTCACCCTTGAATAGAAGAATGAAATACTGGTGTTGCCCTGTCCTCCTCTTCCGCACACACACACACGCACGCACGCACACACACACACACACACACACAGACCCACACACACACACACACACACACACACACACACTTCTCCTCCTTCAGTCTTTCTGTGGGTCTTTTACGACCTTGCTCTCTCTTTAGTAAGAAAGTCGTAAAAACCTGAACTCCCACTGAGGAGCTTTTCTCCTCCGTCCCGCCCAACACATCCTCCTCCATTTATAATGGAGTCCTTAATGGGCTTTCCAATTCGGGCAACATCTACTGTGATGTGGCGAATTATAGCTTTTTTTTTTTTTAGCTTTAAAGACACCGCTGAAATGTGAAGTAAGCCTGGTGGGACCATGACTCAGGAGTTTTCTCTCTTCTGTTCTTTGACAGTCTCGTCTCTCCAGCTGGCCTCAAGGCCTCGGCTGCTCTGTCTCCTGTTGCGTCTGGACAGTGACGACAATGGAAGAGAGTGGAAACTTTATAGTCCCATATTCAGATAAGGGAGAACATAGAGACGCCTATCAGTGAAACAATAGGAAAACAATGACAGGCTGGCCTCGCACAGGAGGCACTGTGTTCTGCATGGAGTTTATATGCTGGCAAACAAACATAATGTACACTACCAGTCAAAAGTTTGGACACCACATTTTTCTTTATTTTTACTGTTTTCCACATTTTAGAATAACAGTTAAGACATCAAAACTTTGAAATAAGACAAACAGAATTATGCAGTGATCAAAAAGTGTTAAACATATCAAAATTATCTTATATATTAGATTTTTTAAAGTAGCCGCCCTTTGCCTTGATGGAAAGGCAAAGGCTTTGCAAAGAAATCCATATATAGGCATCAACTTTACTATTTATATTTGTCTAAGAAACAAATTTCAAGCATTTAAGCATAAGCCTTTAGATCAAAATGGCTTTAAGAGAATGAAAAACATTCAATCAGGTGTGTCCAAACTTTTGACTGGTAGTGTATACACACACAAAGCACTGTACATGCACACACACACACACACACACACACACACACACACACAGACGCACAATCTTGCTGGCACACAATCTTGATACACACCAGAGCCCCTGACAGAGGGTGGACAGGGAGGTGTGTGTGATGTGTGTGAGCAGGCACGCAGACTATGTCACTGCATGACCAGCTGTGAACAATGGCCAATGGGCTATAACGCCGTAACTCACAGCTGAACAGCGGCTGATGGAGGGAGGATGGAGAGTAAACAGGAAGATGCGTGAAAACAGGCTGCAGCAAAACAAGAGATGAAGAGATGAAAAGAAGATGGCGAGAGGCAGGAGACGACAGAAGAGGAAAGAGTAATGTTTGAACCTGATTGAAGAGTTACCAAAAGCACAAACAGTAAAATGTCTGGCTAAATACACACACATCATCACCAGCAGATCTGTTATTGCGCAGGATGGTCGCGGCTTCTCAGTATTGGCTGTTGATTAAACGTTTTCTCCAGTGAGGCTGTCCACCCAGGCGAGCCACATACTGTACACACATGGCTTAACTGGGTAACCTCTTTCAGACACACGGGGCCCCTGCTTAGTTTGCTCTCCAAGAATATTTATGTTGAACCGTGCTATGAAACCAAATCCAAGTTTTCCGTTTTTCCTAGAATCAGCGTTAGTGAGTCATCAAAATGTGGGTTTACACTGGGGATTCCACTTGTTTGCTGTGTGTGTGTGTGTGTGTGTGTGTGTGTGTGTGTGGCCGTATACGTGTGTTTGTGTGCGTCTCATTTTCTGTGTTTTGGTGTGCGCACGTCTGTGTGTATGTTGTGATTACGGTTAAGGTTGGGAGTGACTGTGCGACTCTACACTTACGTGATGTGACTGTTTGCTGCAGCACTCTGCTCTTTTGAAGACTGTAAACACTTGTAAACACTGAGAGAGAAAGAGAGAGAGAGACAGAGAGAGAGAGAGAGGCAGATGGAGCGATATTTATCACTAATTTAAATGTTTGTAATCAGTTTTGACACGCCACATGGGCCTCCAACATCTAGCTGGAGCCTTCGCAGCAGATCCTTGAAGCAGCCTGCGTGGCACAACGCTCCCCGTCCTCTTTGCTGGATAAAGCGTGTTTGCATTCAACATGCTGCTGCCGCTCTGCCATTTCACACGCTACAGCCAACGTAATCTCTCAGAAGTGCAGAAAGAGGAATGTGAAACAAATATGCTCGGCCTTTTTGGGCTCGCAAGGCTTTCAGATGAAAAAGCACAAAAGAGGGAAGTAAAGGGATTCCAACCCAGCAGGAAATCTATGTTCTTTCCTTATCCAGATGTTGTGAGTCCGCAGTGATCTTTTAATTTCCTCAGCAGCCAAGTCAGGGTCAAAGCCAAGCTAATCGGAGCGCAGAGGGACTGCATGACACTAAACTGGGATCAGATCTGTATACAGGCCAACACGCCGCAGGCAGTCTGTCTGGTCTGTCTGTCATAATCAACCGCTGCTCTTACTCTTCTTCTTCTGTCTGTCTGTCTCTTTCCCTCCTGCTGCTCCCTCTAACTCCGCTCCTACAAATTGCACTCAGCGTTGACAACGTTCAGCTTCCCTCTAGCACTGATTTATTTTTTAATTCATCTGGAAAATCTTTTCTCACCGCATTCACGCGTCAAGCTACAAATCATTTTGACGCTGCTGCCTGGATGCGTCTCTCCATAGGGCGATGTTACAGTTACGCTCGAACATTTCTGCCTTGTCTTTTAGTGTTATGGGTCTCACTTGGGGTCAAGTTGGGCAACTCCAGTGAATGCACCGCTTGAGATTGCAGAGATAGGACTGGACGCTCAGCCAATAGCGATCTGTATGTTAACTACCACGTCTCTTTGGAGGTTTAGATCTCAGAGACCGGGGGGATAGGCGTTGCTGCTCTGTCTAACCATTGGGTTGGGCCTGTTGGTCAGGCCATAAGCATCACCTCCCTAACAATCACCGGCACACACACACACACACACACATACATCCACACAGGCATACACATACTCACACACGCACAACTTAAAAGAAACAGCAGACTATATTTGGAACGGCAAATATACAGCAGCAGCTGATTACTGAGAAAAATGGTTCTAGGGTCCAATAGTGCATGAAATGTTGGTCTTTCATGAGAGAAAGCAAATCTGTTTCTTCCACTCCTTTTTCATCTGAACTGACAACAATCTTTATGCCATGCAAGTCTACAAGACGAGATCTAAGAATCAAATACATATAACGTTAATGTTGACATTCCTCTCTTGTTTTTACTATAGGGTTACAGTTACAGCACCTGTTTGCATAGTGAACCATCTCTATGTGGCAGAAAAGTTTCTAGGGCAGTAAAAGTAGCGTTGGTGTGCATCTGTGGCTCATTTTGTTGCAAATCAAGACAATGCACAACACAAACGCAACACACAGCATGGCCTCCCTTCTTCTGAGTTACGCTCTACATGTGATACATATTTTCCTAATCCAGTTTGTTGCTACAGTTGATAGGATTTAGTGGAATAACATTTCTATAGATCAAACAAAACTGTAATGCACATAATGCGTATTAAGGTTAAAGAACATGGACACTCCATCCTTTACAATCAAACATGACATGGTATGAATGTGCTCATGTCAGATAACATACAGTAATGTTGTTCTGGAGAAGTTAAGCTGTAGGACGTCCTGAACTTTTTCGCCCTCGATTTGGAGACAGCTGGAGATAATAGGAGTGTGCCATACTGTTGTGCAGGCGTTATTTGCCAGAAAACAATCGTAAAACAGGTTTCACTGGGCTCATATACATTTCTTCCACACCCATTCCTATCCTACCAATGTTATTTTAATTTCTCTAGAGTTTTTTAACTTACATTCTTACATTCATGCTAAATAAATCAAAAGTGCCCAGAAACTGTTTAACTGCCACTTGAAGTGCGTAATGTGTTTAAACATCTTGTTTTCATTTTCCTGATGAATTTACATAGCATGGTATGGCAAACATGGGTTATAGCAGGGGATGTGCTTTATTTTAGTGAACTTAGTTTATTGATTTTCAACTTGGAAGTGCAGGAAGGCTTCCTGCTCCATATGCCCAGAGAGCAAAGGACAAGACATCTTGGTATCATTTGTCAGTCAGTTGTGCTTTGTCATTGTTTCCAAATTCAGCAGACTGCTCAGCAATGGCTGACCAATGGGAGAAGGTGCTTTGTAACACACCCATGCTGCTCACAAGATCTGTCTGAGATACACACTTCAGTGTTGGCTTCCCAAAGCAGCAGAGGCCCCCGAAGGAGCATTTCATATACCATCACTAAAATCAATTCTAATAATTTGTTCATCACAAAACCTTTAATTTCATATAATTAACATGTATAATATGGGAGTGGTCTGCGTTGTTTGAGTGAGAAAGAAATAGATTGGATTTATGCCCATGGAGTTATAGAGTGGATTTTTATTTCTGACCTAATGAACCTCTGAGGAGGAAAGACGGATGGAGCTAGAGACGTGAAGAATTTGGGGTTGAAAATGAACACCTTCAACATGCATGTACTTACTTCACAGAGAGGCAAACAGTTTCATATTTAATAGGAAATAATATCATATGATATTGGCTCAAAATTTGTGTGATAAACTTGTGTATGAATGTAAAACTGATTGAAACTGACTGAGTCAAAGATTTTTTTTCCTTAAAAAATGATTTGGTTTCATAGCCAGTATCAATAAAAATGTAAGACATGAAAGACATAACAATGAAAATTATATTTCAAAAGTTCTAAAGGGACATGCAGGATTCCTGGACTTTGTTGAAAAACTGAGCAACTATTGAATACAATAGTGTTGAAAAGGGGTAAAACACAGAATTATAGAGCAAATTGGGTTATTTTTAAATCACAGTTTAACTCAGATGATGATCACGCCAACGTTAAATTAAACCTCATCACAGTCTGCAGAGCTGAGGTCAGCCTGAGCTCTTGCAGAAGATTGTGAATGATTTCCTCAGTGATTCAGAGTTTGGATAAGGTTCAAGCCCCGCCCCTTAACCCCCAGCCAATGGTGTTTGGATATTCAAATGAGCCGCTCATAAAGATAACTTGGAGCGGCAACTGTGACAGACCTCATAAGAAACTTTACTCCTTAACCGCAACTCTACACCACTTTCTGCCCGGTGTTCTGTGTGAAATTGACTAATAGACTTCCATTGGATATACCACTGTTGAACCAGCATCCAGGGAACTTTTCATTCGGGACCCCATAGAAAAAAACTCTCAATAATATGGGCAAAGAAAATATCTATTTTTTGACTGTTTGGATAATTTTGGCAAAAATCTGTGCAACTTTTTCTTCTGATCCTGAGCCCACCAGTGTGTTTGGTAAGCCTGACCAATCAGTGCGGTTTTTATTGTGTTACACAGTTTTAGATTGTTGTGGGACTAATGGAGCGGTTGGACAAGCATCCAGTGCTGCAGTGTTGAACCTCTCTGATGAAGTAAATATTTTTGTTAACGGGAAGCGGCTTAATTAATGCGTGCCGCTCCGCTTTGACCGGGAGTAACCCCGGGGAAAGGCTTTAGGGGTTCAGGTCTGCAGGTCTGCACCCCATTTCATAGCATTCACTTCCATGTGCGCCTATAGAAAAGCCTCTTCTATAGGCCTTTTGTAAAAAAAAAAAAAAAAAACTTTATGAAAATCAGAGTTTTTTTTAAAAATTCAAATGGAAATAAATTATCTTCGGTGCTACAGTATATGTAAAAAAAAAATAAAAACGTACACATGTTTTGTATTCGATTATTAGGAAACTACCGTCCTTTATAACGTTGTTCTTTTTACTTCAGGCCAACATTTTGACTTGTTTTCATTATGTTCAAAAATCTGAGGCTGTGCCTTTGTAATTATTGAAACAAGCTTGGCTGATTAGTTCCTGGAGACTGACGGTCATCCAGTGTTAAGTTGGATAACTGAACTTTGCTTCAGGAAACATTACATTCTTACAATGTTTTGAGTCATTAATGAAACTTATGCTGGTAGAAATGCACTGGAGACAAAAGGGGGCGACACTGCCCTGCTCTATGCCCCAACATGCTTACTGGTTGACTGACTTGCACTCATGAGTTTGTTGGGAACTTGATATAACAGAAATTAGTAGATTTCATCATTTAGAAATCTAGAATTCAGGTTTTAGTGTGTTTATTCTGTCTCCTGATAAAAGATTATGGATGAAATAGGCCATCAGTGTTTCAATCTGCTCCATAATCCATGGTTGTTACATGGACACATTATTATTACAGGGTGGATTTGTTCCATAATCTCTTATAAGACTGACTTTTTCCACTGCCAGAATCCCAGATGAAAGTGCATGTACTTGGCACCTCTGTTCATTTCCCTCATGCCACAATAATCCACTTCATGGACAGAGCATAAACCATTTCAACTAATGCAATTGTTTGTTTGTGTGTGTGTGTGTGTGTGTGTGGTTGTGTGTTTTAACAGCAAACACCACAGCCACCGCTGCTCCCCTGCCCACCACTGCTGAATGGATCACAGATTACACTGGCATTGTGTCCAAGTTCTCCCTGCGGACGGCCGACGTCCCGGATGACGACCTGTGCTACATCGTGCCCGGCCGGCCAGAAACCATCGTAGAGTGTGAATTCAACCCAGAAACACAGAGCTTCATTGTGATACATGGCTGGACGGTATGTCAGACTAAGTCTCTTTGATGTTAATGTGGGATCACCATGCATTCTCACATCAACTAATAAACACAAGTCTCCTCGCAGTCTGTTTTGAGGGCTTGGAGCCAGAAGGGCATAACTGACATTCTGGGCAAAAATTAGATCTATATATCTAATAAAAGCTCTTGAGGAGATCTGTTTAGTAGTGTAAGAACCGTTTTATTTGTGTATTTATATGATGACATTATCATTATCAAAAGACATCAGTTCATCAAATTAGGTCCACTTCTTTTGGCTCTCATGTAAAGTTTGTCAAAACCTACTTACGCCCCTCTGGCTCCAAGCCATCAATTTAGAGAAATTGTATCATGGATACCAAGTGAACTAAACCTTTAGAATAATATTTTGCATAAATATAAAACATAAAACGAACAGGGTTTGAGTCTTGCCTATGCTGTCATCAAGACAATGCTGAGAAGATGGACTAAGTGATCATAACTTTTGGGCCAACTCATCCAAATTATGATGAGCCTGCATTGAGTAATGTGAGATGAATATAACCTAGCATTGAAGTAAGTAAGTAATTACAGGCCAAAACGAATCAGGCCATGCTGCAGCTGACCTCAGAACTGTGTATGTGTGTGTGTGTGTGTGTGTGTGTGTGTGTGTGTGTGTGCACTACAGGTCACAGGGATGTTCGAGAGCTGGGTGCCCAAGCTGGTGGCGGCTCTTTACGAGCGGGAGCCCAGTGCCAATGTGATCGTGGTGGACTGGCTGACCCGGGCCAATCAGCACTACCCAACCTCTGCAGCCTACACCAAGCTAGTGGGCCGCGACGTCGCCAAGTTCGTCAGCTGGATACAAGTGAGTGTTTTGATAGAGCAACCGCCCAGCTGGTTGACAGCTGGATCATGTTTTCCAGATCCTCACTGTTGGCAATTGGATTTGGCTGCTTTAAGCCTACACACACACTACTGCGGTGTGATGACCAAAATATCACCACACTCAGTGTTAATGTGCCAGCAAGTCTCAGAAATAAAAACTAACCCATAAACCTGGTCGGAAATGAAAATAGTCGGTGAAATTGTGACGAATTTGTAGCTGGTGATGTAATATTTTGGTGTCTAGTGGTGCGGCGGATATGTTTTCCTTCTGGTTATGATTTTACACGCCCTATAAAGGCTTTTTATGGCCATGTCTGTGGCTCACAGCGGCCTCTCATTACAAGGCTCAGTATTTAGTGGAGTGCAGCCTTTGTTTGAACAATTTGAAGGCAGAGGGGGTATTGGCATGAGTAACGCTTTCATTTGTTTGCACTTTGTTTACCTGATGTCCAGTTTTACAGATTGCGAGGTTTTGGCAAGGCATAAATTGCATTTGAAACAAGCCTTTTTGTATATTTTCATTCATCATCTCTTTCAGGGTTGGTTTTACAGGCACGCATTAACCCTTGCCCTGGATTATATCCCAAACTCTATTAAGATTTAAACAGAGAACTGACATGCCAGGTTCAATGTAGTACTAGTTTTAATCCATGCAACAAATGGTGCAGAGAGTTTTAGGGCATATCAAAGTGTTGTAGTAACTTTTATTTAAGACGCATTTAGACACAATTATTCAACCTTTATTTTACCAGGATGTCCCATTGAGAACCAATTTCTCACACACACTGCACCCATCTCTTCCCTTTCAGAAAGAGCTGCAGTTGCCCTGGGAGAGGATTCATCTGCTGGGTTACAGTCTGGGAGCGCATGTGGCTGGCATCGCTGGACACCTCACTGACCATAAAATCAGCAGGATCACAGGTGAGAGCAACAACTCCAGTGGACCATCATCTGCATACACTAAATACAGACAAACAGCATAAGCATAAACACATTTAATTGGATTATTAGAATTTAAAATGGGTGTTTGTGTTCCTCAGTTCTGATTGGAGTCACATTTGAAGTTGTTGTAGAATACCCGATAAAACCCACACATTTGACCTCATAACATTTAATTTGAATATTAATGCACAAACTAAAAATCACCAGTCATACGACCCTGAACTTTATTACTTGGTGGAACAACAACATTTAATTACTGTATTTGTATAATTATTATTAATTAAAATAGAAGATTTATTGAAGATTTGTTGCAAAATCACTTGAAATCATGGCCTCTCTTGGCTTATTGCTTACGCAGAAGAAAATGGGTATGTTGGATATAAAGTTTTAATGTTTAAAGTTGGTTTGAGCCAATGATTTTGTGCTTGCAAACACACTATACCCTTTCGCACTGTGCTGTATACGTTCTGCTCTTTCCAGCCCCGCTTGTAAAACCCACACAGCACACTACTGAAATATAATCTGCTGCTCATTACATTCCAGGCCCTTATTGTATGTGTGCATGTAGCTACTGGGTGCCAGTCAGTGGGTCCAACCCCCCTGTTTGTCACTATGAAGTTTATCCAGCTTTGAAATCTCTCTGACCTGCTTAGAATAATGGTATGTTTACTGCGATCTGAGGCGGGAGCTGGGAGAGCAGCAGACCATTAAGAGCCCATAATCACTGCCTCACATTGTTTAGCTTCTGGCTGAGCTTCAGTGATCTGCAGAACTGTGCACAGCACAAAGAGGATTAACCGAACACATATTCCAATGTTTTCATGTACAGTATTATAGATAGATCAATCCATAGGCGACCGGACTGATCTGTAAAGAGACACTTCTTTCCCCCTTTGTCTGTGCCTCCCTTTCATTTACTCACTCTTTCTTTACTGGGAATGATAAAATGAAACCACATCAATACAAACACATTCTTAAAAAGATAAAACAATCCTTTCCTCTTTTTATCCAGGTCTGGATCCCGCCGGTCCCACCTTCGAGCATGCAGATGACCAGAACACGCTCTCCCCAGGCGACGCCCAGTTTGTGGACGTCCTGCACACCAACACCAGGGGCTCCCCAGACCGCAGCATCGGCATCCAGAGGCCCGTGGGCCACATCGACATTTACCCAAACGGAGGCACTTTCCAGCCAGGCTGCGACATCCAGAACACCCTGCTGGGGATCGCATTAGAAGGCATCAAAGGCCTCCAGAGTATGTACTTCAAACACTCGCTGCTGTCTGTTCTTCACTGCTTTTGATGTTGCTTTTTAGCTTCTTTTCCTAGAGTTCTCTCTACAGAAAAATGTATGTACTATAAGTGCTGTAGTTGCTTTAGCATGTGTTCAAGCCCCCACACCTGTAGAGGAGAACAAGCAAAAAGAGAATTTCCCTATGAGTATCAGTAAAGTATCACATGACTATTATTATTATTATACTACCAGATTAGAATATACTCACCCTCCGTGATGTGAGTGCCAGTCCAATGGGCCAGCTTCGATTTTATCCCACTTAATCAGCTGAATCAGTGGCCAAGCACTGTGATGTAATGGCTCTAAGTTATGTGATGTTGTGTTGTGGTAAGTGAAGAGTTGTATGTACTGATAAATCAAAGATTGTGACTCTAGTTGTAAAGCTCTGGTGGTACCAATCTTCTCCACCTCCTCTAGGTGACACACTGCACTGTAAATACACAGCTCTGGCCACATTAAAGTGAAATGTATGTAATTACAGTGTTGTAAATTTTCAAGATAGATCCATTTGAAGTTTACGTGACGTCAACAGGTACTTTGCCTCCATAAAAGCTTTCAGGGGTACAATTTAAAGATGTTTGCCTCCAGTCATAACACACCCAGCTGTGGAACACTCACAATATGTCACAGACACGGTCTGTCTGGTTCAGGTTAGACATGTTTCGCATGGATTGAGAAAGACACGCTTTGTGTTTGTGTTAATTGAGCTAGGCAGAACTAAGTGAGAAAAATTATCTGGGCCAATCCAGTGGTTTTAGTCCCATTTTCTCTGCAGCATGTTGTGTGATGAAAAACAGATACAGAGGACCTGGCTTCATAGCTTCTCTGTTCTGTCTGCTACAGATATGGACCAGCTTGTCAAGTGTTCCCACGAGCGCTCCATCCACCTGTTCATCGACTCTCTGGTGAACACACAGCAGCAGAGCATGGCCTACCGCTGCAGCTCCAAAGATGCCTTCAACAAGGGCCTGTGCCTCAGCTGCCGCAAGAACCGCTGCAACACGCTGGGCTACAACATCAACAAGGTCCGCGCCCCCCGCAGCGTCAAGATGTACCTCAAGACTCGCGAAATGATGCCCTACAAAGGTAAAGACCAGGAAGAATGACATGTACTTGATAAAAAGATTATGTAAGCCATTGTAGAGAAGAGTATGTGTCCTGTGCAATATAAGCAAAGAGATGAAATAAGTTTAGCCACTGCAGAAAAGTCTGTTTGGATTTACACTTTCCCTGGATTACTGGGAGCTGAGTTAATTGATGTACATACTTTAAGTGGAGTAATCCTCAGTGTATGTGCTACTGTTGTTGAATGTACTTATTGTAGGAGTGGCTGCTTAGAGCTGGACTTGGTTTCATTAATATTAGTGCAGTTGATATTGATACAAATAGACTACACACAGTAGATAGACAAAGAAACAGATACACATTCACACACATCTAATGCATGCATGCACAAATGCATAAATGTATACACTTACGAGTACATGTGACCATCCGCACCACACCATCCACTCACTTGCACACACACACGCATGTGCATGCTACACACAAGTACAGCATCATCACAGCTGTGCTAAAATACAGTAACCATTAACGTATCGGTCACCTGACTCACTATCTAGAAGAGATAGTAGAATTTCCTTCTCTCTCTCTCTCTCTCTCTCTCTCTCTCTCTCTCTCTCTCTCTCCTCCTCCTCCTCCTCTTTCCCTACTTGACAGCCCAGTTTAGCAGATAGAAGTGGCAGCGTCAGAGGAGAAAACCAAATCAGGCCAAGGAGTAACATAGAGTTTTAGTGTGCCGTGTCACATGAGGAGGAGGTCATGTGTGTCTCAGTGGCTGGGGGTTAGTCAGGGAATGCGACACCACCGCACGTAATTCACTAGCCATGGAAAGTTACTGGATACCGTTGTACCACTCCACGAGTTTTATTTGCGAACTACGTTTTGGCGTGAGCCCACAGTGGTAGTAGTAAGCTGGGTGAAGGATATTCCTCTGATAGTAGATACTGACATTTCAGCTGTAAGGTGTGTCAACAGCTTAGCATATTTAGTATGTAAATGTGTGTATGAGTGTATCATTTACATGAAACCAAACACAGTAGAAGAGACGTTAGCACAAATTTGTGCTTGAACACAGTGTGCCGTAGTCACACGAGGATATAGGGATAACAAGTTACATAAGGGCTTAATGGCATACTAGTATACTAGTATGGGACTAACTTTAGGTAGTGGTGTCAGGGACGTCGGCCAGGAAAGTGTCAAGCTGTGAGAGAATGTGTCTAAACTGGATAGGCTGCAGGTGTGCTCATGCTGACATACACTAATGCTGTACCCCTCTCTCTCTCTCTCTCTCTCTATCTCTGTCTCTCTCTCTCTCTCTCTCTCTCTCTCTCTCTCTCTCTCTCTCTCTCTCTCAGTTTTCCACTACCAGGTGAAGGTGCATTTCTTCAGTAAGGAGCAGCTGAAATTTACGGAGCAGCCGCTGAAAATTTCCCTGTATGGAACCCATGGAGAGAAGGAGGATATCCCATTCGTCTTGTATGTACAATAACCGCTTATGAATAACACACACACACACACACACACACACAGCATGTGGTTGTTTCCGACCATCCATCTTCTGACTCCAAATTAAGACCAAAAAGGCACTCACACACACATGCACACCATGCCATGAATGCCTCTGTCCACCATCTGTTGGCCTCTAGTGTATAATCCGTCCAACTGACCTTTGAACTTTGCTATTCCTTGAACCCTGCAGGCCATTCCTAAACGGTAACAGCACTGTGTCCTTCCTGCTCACCACCGACGTGGAGATCGGAGACCTGATGATCGTCAAGCTGCGCTGGGAGAAGGACGCGTACTTCAGCTGGTCGGACTGGTGGGGCAGCAGCAAGTTCCACATCCGCAAACTGCGCGTCAAATCTGGGGAGATGCAGTCCAAGTACGTCCTTTATTACTGCTGCCTTCCCTCTCCACATCACATCAAAGATATGATTAACCAGAATAGAATGGAACACATTAGAATAGAAGTTGCTGGCCCTTCTGCAGCTTGTTGGTTATGGAACACTGCAGGACAGAGTAGAGTAGAATAGAATAGAATAGAATAGAAGTTGCTGGACCTTCTGCAGCTTGTTGGTTATGGAACACATCAGGACAAAATAGAGTAGAGTAGAATAGAATAGAATAGAATTGAAGTTGCTGGATCTGTTGCAGCCTTTTGGTTACAGATTAATTTATAAACATAGGATGTTTCATGGTGTTTAGCTTGTTTAGCATACAGCATGTTGAAAGAATTACTAACAGGATAGATGTGGTGATCTGCATGTACTTTAACCTGCTGATTTTAATAATTAGACACAGACATAGGGCTAGGTATGTCAAATAGTAAAGGATATTGACTGCTTTTCTTTTTCATGACATTTAAATGAATTTCTGTTATTTTCCTGTGTGTTTGCAGGGTGATCTTCAGTGCGAAGGAGGGAGAGTTCGCCTACCTCGTCAGGGGAGGAGAGGATGCCACCTTTGTCAAGTCAAAAGAAGACAACATGAGCCGCAAAGAGAAACTGTAAGTTGAAGAGTAGCTTACAGGAAACTTTCATATAATCACTTTTGTTTGTCAACTGAATGAGCCTCATCATACAATGATACACTAAGGAGATTCGGTAAGCCTTGTTATGTACTGTTAGATGCTGATACAAGCTCTCCTGCTCACCATCGTCTCTTCTTCTTCCCAGGATGCACAAGCTGAAGATGCAGGGCAGTCTTTTCCAGCAGAATGACGCTTGAAGTTGCACTTGAACACATCCCATCAATGCACATCATCCATCTTTACATACATAGCCAAAGATGGACAGAACAACACTGGGAAAACTTATGCAAGGAACTGGACATGTACAGGATGTTGTATTCCTCTGATTCATCCTGAATGGCCGCACCACTTCAGCCCCCAGCACAACCTACATAACCTCATCCACAGTGCTGGAAATCAGTCAGCTCATATTTCTCATCTTCCGCTAACCTCTGCTACTGGAAAAATGTTACAAGTTTCATCGTAATGATGTGTAGACATTTTGCTATTTCAATCTTTCAGTAACTTTTGCTGCATATCTCATATCTGTAATCATTTGTTTATTCTCTTGTAGCCTATATACTGTTTATACAGATTCTGATGCATTTTGAACTCTTGAAATGATGCTTTTTTCTTTGCCTATGTGAACTTGGTTAATTGTTTATATATAAATGATTCAGAGTGATAGGCATAATTTAGGCACATCTTTTTTTTTGTTTTACACTTGCAAAATGATCATTTTGTCTCTAATGTTTGTCTCGTCCTAACCACTAATTGCCAACAATCAACAGGGACCAAAGACGTTGTTACTGTCTACTGAAAGGAGAATCACAGTGATCTTTGTAAATAGCTTTTTTTCAATCAGTATTATATATATTTGAATACGAGTTATATGTTAATATCAGATCTCTTGAAGCCTCGCTTGTTCTTTGATTGCATTTGGTTATTGTGTTTGGCACTGGTCACTTTAAAAGGCTCCCTGCCCCCTGCAGCCAATTTGATCACATGGTCATTCACATTGCGGTCCAACTGGGATATGCATTCTTTGGTTTTGGTCATTTTTAATGAACTGAGGTCATTTGCTAAACATTCAAATCATGGCTAAATTACTTCAAGAATGGGTCAACAGTGTCTCACCTGGAACAGTTTACCTCACTGATTGAGCACAGTCTATAAAACATGCCATTGTTTTGACAGGTCAAACATTACAAAATTGCTGAAAATAAACATGCAAGCCTTTGTAATCTGTGATGGACTGGCCTACATAATAGCCGTAATACATCCCAAGAATATTTCATATTCTATTTATTGAATGTACATGTATATATTTGTATATTAAGCTGTAATATATTTTCGCAAGTTTCCATTGCTGTCTGTGTTTTTATAGATGAAGCATTTTGTGATTTTGATGCATGAGGCTTTGGACAGATCGATCAAATTGGTCTCCATGCCGGCTGTTGAGTGCATTTACTTTTATGAACTGAAATGCAGTGCACTGTACAGAGAAACAAAACATGATGTCTTAATAAAGAGATACATCACATATCCTGATATTCCCGACTACTCCAGTTGCTCTTAAACAATTATTAAATAATTAAATACTTATAAGAAAATAATATAGACCTCGATATCAGTTCATGGTTAACCCTCACTATTGGCCCCTGAGCGTATCTGCAGCTACTACCACTCACTTACATTGATTTGATTTGATTTAATTTTATTATAGTAAACTGGTGCCCAGCCCACATAGGCTTACAAGACACTGTAAGTGAAACAAAGTGATCAAACAAAGGTACAATGATGAAAACATAGAATGCATGTTGTCCATCTATATTTCACTTTCAAATTACATTACAAACAATGAAGTTCAGGATCATAGTATCCAAAAGCTCATTCAGAATTCAAAATAAATAAGGATTCCTTCCTTCTGTCCCACGCCTTGGAGATACATTTTCACTGACAAGAAATTATGCTTTGAACATGTAAAAACATGGCAGAGGGGTCCCACATCATATCATGCCTGTGTCCAGGGTCTGAGTTTTCATGAGATAATTTTTGCCTGCAGCTCATTATTGATGTAGAAAGTTGTGTCAGTGATGACAGTAGATCCCCAGGAGGGATCCAGTGCATTTTGGAAGTTGACAGCTCCTGAACTCCTATGGAGGCATTCATGCTGAAACCTGGTAAATGCACAGTAAAATATCGCTATAGAATTGCTAGTTATTATGCAATACTACACAGGTTGTAGTAAGTAATGTAAGCAAAGTGATGCTTTTAGTTGAGTCACAGTCACTTCACCTTTATAAACATCAAAAACAACACTTTTTCCACCAAGTAATATAAATACAGGAATTTGTGTTAATTTGTGCTAATTTGTGTTTATGCTTACATTGAAACAATTGACAACTACATTGAACTTGACAACAGTAGACAGTAGACTGTATAAAAACAATACCTACTCTATGTATCCCTATATGTACATTCTACATTATTGCCCCTCATACCTGGAATGAATTGTGTCTCTTGAAGATTTATACCCTGGAAACATTGAAGCATTATCAAGTATTTGATGATGAACTTTGTTTTATATTAATGTAGTTTTCATTCTCTTTTTGTTTTGATGTGTTTTGTTTTTGTAACTCAGCACCATTGTAAATGAGAGTCCTGCCCTAAACATGTCATCCAAGAGTTTAATAAAGTTTATAATAATTGTATTATTAGGTGTGGTGGGCCAGTCCAGTGGATTAGGCGTATTCAGCATTAGGTGTGGTGAGTGATGAGACACAGTGAGCGCAGACAGTTACCTGAGGCTGTAAAGAGGAACAGTGTTACAATGAAGAGTCCTGTTCCAAAATAAGATATAAAGCAGCACATTAAAAATGGTGTTGTGTTTTTAAAAAAAGTAACTTAAGACATTGGTTGACTAAATGATAATACTTATTGATACATCGTCTATTTTAAGAGGTATTCATTAATGAAATTCGGGAAATGAATATATAGATAGATAAACATAGTATCAGACCCGCACTGCACAGCTTCACATGAACATCCATAGTGAAGTCTGCATCGTGACGTAGTTTGGATGATGGTAAATTCCTGCAGTACAGTAACTCATTACTGTGTTAGTAGCCCTGCTCCTGCACAGAGAGGTCATTGTAGATCGACGGACCGATTACTACAACATGTTCTCATAATAGTACACAGATTATAGCTGGTCATCATTGCTATGCTAACAATTCAAAACATATTATGCAACACTGAACTAAAAAACAAACATGCTTTGTATCTCTGATTCCTTGAGTTTGTGGACTAGTTCCCTGAAAAAGATTCCCACTGGACTGTTTGAGGGAGGAAAGGCGTTGAGCAACAGTTGGCATCCAGACAAAGCCACTGGAGTGAAAAATGGTATGACTATTAAGTCATGCTGCCATCGCTATAATTTTATACTATTCTAGGTGGTTAACACTAGAAAGGCTATTCTGCTGTCAGTTCACAGCTGCTTTGAATTTTAGAACTGACATTTCACAACTTTCAAAATGTCCCTCCATGATTTCTCCCATAACCACTTTCGGTACAAATCAGTGTTTTAAGATGTTCAAAACCACGCAAGGAAATAGAGGTCATAATCACATTTATCCCCTTCATTTGAGGCCATGTTGGCTTTCTCATATAGACTCCTAACATCCAGTGGCCTTTCTAGTGTTCAATAACCAATTTACTGCAAATTTTGAGATTCTTGGTTGAGGGAGAGTTGTTTCTGAAAAGAATGAGCCAATTTCTCAGCCCAAATTCTGACCAAAAAACAAGCCAATGACCTAAAGTTGAAATAAAAAAAACCCTGAAATATGTATCATTCATAACCTTTATTCATAACCTTCATTCATAACCTTCATTCATAACGTGACCTGAAAAGGATTGTGTGTGACAGAGAAGTAAGAGCTGCGGAGATTGATTTCAACTTGCACAACAGCAAAGAACAGAGACATTTGTGAACTTCCATCTTTTCTCTCTCGGTCATTATGGAAACGTTCCCTCATGGCTTTGTGTTGGTGGTGGACAAGTGTTGTTGATCCCACAAAGATGACTTTTAAAACATGTACTGTAGCCTTTACTGACCTGACTGTTCCCAACCTGTAGTCTGGTTCTAGACATGCAAGACGAAATTATTTAACTTTACAAAAGTGTCTTGTTTCTTCTTTTCTTTGAATTGAACGAGATGAATTTAGTGCTGCGGTGCTTTCAAGAAATCTAGGGGACATTAGAAATTCTGTATGTATCTGGCTCTGAGAGATGTTTCCCTGTCTTGCCCACAAAAATATTGTTGGTAACTTCTTCCTTACAAAAAAAGTAATGTGAAAATACACATGTGAATTCGAAGCATATGTGCTTTTTGGACACATGTTGGTTTTCATATGTGAACATGTGAGATTTCCCATGTGAAAAAGACATTTTCCCCTGTGAACTGTCGCTTTGCATGTGATATTACATTTTCACACATGAAACGTATGTAACAGCAGGTGAAAATGTGAAAAAATTTTCATGTGTGAAAAAAAACAACACACTGATTAAGATTTTCACATCTGAAGTCAGAGTACAATGTGAAAAAACTGGACCAACATGTGTCCAAGAGGCACAAGTGCTTTTACTTCACATGTGGGTAAGAGCTACAATTAGAGATTTTGTTTAAAATCCACTAGACAATACAAGCATTGCTGAAATATATATATATTTTAACATTTATCTACATGTGTGAGTGTGTGTACCATATACATGTACACACATTCACACCTGGGAGCTGCCCAGTAAAAGCAGCTCCACTTGAGCAGTAGGAGGTGTAGTGCCTTGCTCAAGGGCACCTCGGCAGTAGTTGTTGAGAAAAGGGAGAGCATGACTCATTCACATTCCCCATCCATATTTTCCTTGGATTCGAAGCAGTGACCCTCCAGTTATAGGCCCGCTTCTCTAACCTCTAAATATGAAATGGCTTTGTGTATTACAAGAAATGGAAATAATTGTTTATTTGTTTTTTGCCATACAAAATTGGAGTTTTAGATTGTGGTTGCAGGATAAACAAAACACACCAGCAAGTGAATACTCTGTGCTATCTCTTCATTTCACAAAGATCTGGTTTCCTGAAATTGCAACAGCAACACATGGCATTCATAGAAATGCTCTTTGGAAAGAAGTCTTGGAAGTCCATAAACTACCAGAACATTTTGTTGTCTCCAGACTTTGTGGAGGAGTTACTGCTTATCCCCTATCAAACCAATCCTTCTACTGGCACCAGCAAATCTCTGCTGTGGATTTGTGCAATATATCATCATCCTGAAAACATGTGAAGTCACTGCTGCCGAGCCTCTTGCCTCCACAATTGAAGACAATGGGATCTGAACTGCAGCAGCAGTGACTGCATTTGTTTTCCTAATTCCACTGTCGCTGCCTTTCGGGGAAAATGTTGTCATGTTCGTAGAAAAGTTACAGGCCAGCTGGACCACTAGTGGAGCAACTCCTGGTAAGACCCCAGAGTGTGTGTGTGTGTGTGTGTGTGTGAGAGACTCCCTGTTGCAGCAGGTCCCACCTGTTGCAGCAGGGAAACAGTGAAACATTAAAGGTCCTGTATTATTCAGTGTTCATGATTTTGTTTGCAGATATAATACGATTCAGGACAAGAATAATGTTGTTTGTGATGTTTTGCAAATAAAAGTAGTTGAGTTAAAAGAGTGTTTATTGAAGGAACCATGCACCAACAAAGTGGCGTTTTCGCAGGGCGCACAGGTTTTTTTCTTGCCTGTGCCCGTTCGGTATTTTGGTGACTCACCGTAAACTTGACTGCGCCCAAGTGAGAGGAGAGGTGCAGTAGGAGGTGTGTCAGTAACAATGAAGCAGCGCAGTGCGATTTTGGTGTTAAGGATTATGGGGACAAAGGCGCATGGCGAAAGACATAGTCTGTGCTGTGCTATTCTATTTTTGTGGCTTTACCAGGCGATGTATGCATGAACAGATCCTATTCAACAGCTTACCAACTGTTTTTTGTGTATGATATGTTGGATATGTTGACTTTGACAAGACACAGCATTGTTCATTCTAACTATATACACATGTTGCAGTGGATGAACACCTGTCATCCCACAGAACTGTCAGCATGCACCATGACGCACGGAGTGGAGATCTATAGATGTCAGGGACTGGCTGGTCGATGTCCTAACTCCCACAGCCAAACTGTCCCTGCCAATCAACAACAGAAGTTGGCAGCTCAACAGTGATCACGGATTGGGGTTGATTACATAAACAGTTGTAACAAGTGTCATCATGCCTTTGAACTTCACTGCAGCGGGCAGTCACAGTAACAGCCAAACTTTGCAACCATCCCATTCTGAAGGCTTATCAGCCTCCTGACTGAAGTTTATCTGCTGGAACTTTACACGGTGTTGAGCAGCAATCAGTCAATGGAGGCCAGATTCACTTGCCTGAATGAGATCATGTGATCCCTGGCAGGCAGGTGACAATATTATTGGCCTGTTACTCACAGTGAGATTTTGGCACCATCTATATACTATGAGAGGTCAAAGGCACAGATTTTAAAGTAATAGAAACTCAGATCTTGGCGCAATATCACGCTGCAATTGCCAGTTACAATACATGCTGGCCAAGAATTTTATTGATTGCTAGTTATAATACATACTGTCCAAGTATTTTGTTGACTGACAGTGTGGTGTAGTGGCCAACTGTGCCGGGGTATGACCATGCAAGTGGTTTAGGCACTGGGAGTTCATCCTAGTAGGTAACTAGAATACATTTTTTCCCAATAGTCCGACCAGAAGCCACTGAATTGAGTAATCAGATGACTCACTGTTGAACAAATAATGCTTACTAATGTAAATCACAGAACTTGGAAGGATGAACAGAAACATTTATTTTCTGTTAGGTTAGGTTCAAGTTAAGGCATTGACACCTACAGTAAATAAATGAAGCACTCCAACATGACATCCAAAAAAGTGGAATCTCTTTGGTTTAATATTTATATTCATCAGCTGCTTGTGGCAAGGGCTAATAGTTTATGCTATTTAACCATGTTTAGTTGCAATGACAGATTTCACACATGAATGCATGGTCTATCATATTGACACTTTGCCTCATACCTGCTGTCCTTTCCAACAGCAGTATAAACAGATCTGAAAGTTTGAAAGTTATGAACCTCACTGTAATATCAGTGTCATTCACTATTCTTTCTCATATTTGCTGGTCAGTGATTCTAGCACAAATTTGGTGATTGTTTCAATGATTTCACCATTTGATTTCTCACATTTGCAAATAATTCTTTTAACTTACTTGGCACACCAGATGGGTGAGGCTTCATACATTTCCAGAGAAGTTATCAAACAAATGATATATACTTTCTGGCCCTGTATTGTATTGTCCTAAGTGGTGAAGCCCATCCATCGGGTACTCTGAGCAGATTAAGACGGTGGAAACAATAACTTGTAAATACTGCTTCACCCTCGTCTGTGTCGCCCCGCCTCTATATTGCTTCTCTTATCTGCTCCATGTTGCCATGAAAACAGCAGATCTGAGGAAGGGGCCCCCAAAATGTCCTTTTGAGGCCCCTTGCTTCCCACTTACATCCAGCCACTCTGCCTGCTTACTGGAATGCCGGGGAGGGCCAACCATGTCAATGAGCAGTGATATCATCGGTCTGCTACTGTGCAGATCCCCCCCCCCACATAACCCCCATCCTCATCATAACATAGCCTTTTTCCACTCAGGTTCTTGTCCTAAACCACACATGGCCTTCTTCCCCATGCTGCATCGAGGGAACTGACCGGTAACTCAGTCAGACAGAACCATGGATGGACTCTATAAGTACGTTTCTGGAGATGAGATACAGTAGTTCCTTAATTACAGCCCAAACAAGCTATCCTTTATATGATAGAGCAAAAGCAATGGTGTTGAACATTACAATGTGTATACCTTCCAGTTCTGATTCTACTTTCTTCCTAGCTTATAAAGTGCAGGCCTACTGTTTTCTGCAGAGATCACGATGATCAACATGGTTTTGATGGATGGATTTGGCACAGTCTACATTTTAACAAATTAAAAAAAAAATTAAGATGCATCACTATTGCATTTATTGGTCAATCAATTAAACAGTAATTTAGAAAAATCAGAATCGGAATCACCTTTATTCTCAGGCACATTAAAAACATGCACAAGCAATTTGACTTGGTGAGGTCCGGTGCAGGTAGGCTATATATAAACATTTACATTTACCTGTCACATCCACAAGTTATGATATGTAGCAACAATACAGGACGTCACATTTAGTGCAGAAAGAGTCAGTAATTAATCAATCAATCAATCAATCAATCAATCAATCAATCAATCAGTGAGTGCAACAATAATTCAATAAGTGTGATCCTTATTCCATGTAATGGGCCTATATGAGTTCTAACTGAGTTCATGTCCAAGCCTTATAGAACAGAACAGAACAGAACAGAACAGAACAGAACAGAACAGAACAGAACAGAACAGAACAGAACAGAACATTAATGCATTTATACTGGCTAATGAGAAGCGTACACTGCCAACGACTGCTGTTAACTCTACTCATAAAACGGTCTAATTATTTACTTAACACACATTTTTCCATTCTCCGCCTGGGGGACAGCAACCAATGGGTTTGCGCCAGAGTCGGAGGTGCTATTTAAGAAGCCGCCAGTTCAAGGTGGCTCAGATATCAGCGCGCTGCGCGCAACAAGACGCACTGGACTTATTCTAAGAAGGAATATAAATCTCTTCTGCTTTGAGATCTGATTGTTTTGAGAAACTCTGCAAGCGACCTTGACAAGACATTTTCTCTCAAAAGAACAAGTTTTAAAAGAAATGAAAGGGTGGCAAGTTCGGTGTCTTTACTTTGTGTTGTTGAGTGCAGCTGTACAGTATGTGACGTGCTTGGAAGAAGAGCTCGCCGATTCCATTTTTGGTGAGTTGCCAACTTATACTCTTCTCCATACATACACTCATGCATAGACTTTCTGCAGAACAAAAGGATTTGTTCATTTGTGTCGCTGCAGATGCTGTCAGTGAAAAACCTCGTGGGAAGTAAATGTAATTATACTTTATGCTACAGTGCCTGTCTGTCCCGGTTGTGTGTAGAGTGGACGGAGCCGCTGTGAGAATAACATTATAATAATGGGCTATAGCCTATATGAACTATATCGCGTTTCTATAATGACCAAACTGGGCTTTCTACGTTGTTGGCTAATGCACCCCAACTCCCTCTACCCACTTGGCTATAACAGTGAGTGACGAGATGGAAAAGTTTGTTTATAGACTGTTACTCTCACTCAGATACGTAGCCAACATTGGAAATGGGAGAGCAGGAGGGGTGAGAAATATAAGTTCTCTGACCCGGGGTTGTGTTATCCAAGTTAAATTATGAGCATTTATATATTATGACAATATGGGCCCTATAACTGCTTTAACCCTTATGCAATGCAACCTTGTAAATGGCTGCGAGGCTCGTGCATCCACCACCCCACCCCCCACCCAGCTCTCCAAACCAGCACATCCCCCAGTGGAGAGTCAGCTGACCCAGTCTGCCTGTATCAGGTCCACTTTGAAACTTGGGCAGATTTGTCAGTGAGGTGGCAGGAACAAAGCTGGGAAAACTCTTGGTTTCTATGGAGCGCTGTCTGACCAAGTGAACCCTAGTAACCCCCAAGGACTGATCTTGTCTAAGGCAGAGGCTCATTTACTGAGGGGCCCCAAGGGGCCTGGGCTTATAGGAGCCAGTCATTCAGTTAGGTAGTCAGGCGTCCCGGGACCTCCCAGCTCAGATTTACACATCTGACAATAACACCAGCTAGACATGGTCTTTTCTTTTTCTTCTCTTCTGTTCTCTTCTCTTTTATTATTGTAATTATGAATATTTGAATACTAAATGGTCAGTTTTTGGACAAGAGAAAAGTGTCCTCCTAACTCAGACAACTCATTTGTTAACATTCCTGTCTGTCAGGTAACTTCCTGGACCCTCTGAAAGACTTGTTTGAGCAGAAGGATGACAGCAACAGCACCGTTGCCAAATTCTCCCTCCGGAAACCGTCCCAGCCTGATGATGACCTGTGCTACATTGTTCCTGGCAAACCTGAATCCCTGGCAGCCTGCACCTTCAACAGCACCTCCAAAACCTTCCTAGTAATCCATGGATGGACGGTGAGCAGAGATCCTTCGACCTGTTGCAGCCTGTTCCTTCCTTTAAAACCCTCAGTTCGGTTTTTGTCAAGGGCTTGGATTGCATGACTGTGTTTTGGGTTTTGACTAAGCACCCATGACTGTCGATTGTTTCCCTATTTCACCAAATTCCGGTGCGATGACTGGCCAAGCTGTCTAGCCAAATTCACTTAATTAGCTTTCTTGACAAGCTGCAACAATGACTGGTTGTAACCAAAGAACATGCAGTAGGCTACAGATGAACTGCAACAGGCTTGGATTTAACCATTCAGCCATTAATACTCAACATCATTCTAGCCTCACCTCCAGATTTCAGAGAGTTGCGCTAAATGTCACTTTTGATTAGTGCACCTACTTACAACCTTAATATAATGTTGTGTCATACATTATATGTTTGTTTTGTCTATCATCTCAACAGGTGAGCGGTATGTTTGAGAGCTGGGTGGCCAAGCTAGTATCAGCGCTGTATGAGAGAGAGCAGACAGCCAACGTCATAGTGGTGGACTGGCTCAGCTCGGCCCAGAACCACTATGTGGTCGCAGCCCAGAACACCAAGGCGGTCGGACGGGAGATCGCTCACTTCATCGACTGGATAGAGGTCAGTGGGACTAGGATTTCATGGGTTTCATTCCAAAATACTACATCCATCAATATCTATTTTGGGGGAAAAAGATTACTCTTTTTAATGCTTAAATTTTTCAAAAATTCAGATTACATAATCTAAAATAATGCTTTTGTATGCATACCTCCTAAATTAGCTCGTAAACCCAATAATAATCCACAGTGACTTTTACCAGTAGTCATTTTGTAAGAGGTGTCACCGTTTTCAAAATGGTGGACATTTTGGAATGAAACCTGTTGCAATTTGTTATCCTAGTGATTATGTATTACATTGTTTTCTTCTCAGAGTTGCCTTCATTAATCATATTTTCATGAATGTGCTTTTTAGGAGACCGCCAACATTCCTCTTGAGAACCTCCACCTCATTGGCTACAGCCTGGGGGCTCATGTGGCAGGATTCGCTGGTAGCCATGCCACCAACAAAGTTGGGAGAATAACTGGTAAACACAACAACTCTTAATGAGACATAAGATTTGATACTACATCTTTAATTTGGTGTATCATCATCTCTGTGGCTTGTTACTCTGTTGTTTTGTTTTGCTGCTCTCTGATGATCCTCTGTGTCTCCAGGTCTAGACCCAGCTGGTCCTGACTTCGAGGGGGAGCACGCCCACAGACGCCTTTCCCCAGACGACGCTCACTTTGTAGACGTCCTCCACACCTTCACACGGGGCTCCTTGGGTCTCAGCATTGGGATCCAGCAGCCTGTCGGTCATGTTGACATCTACCCCAACGGCGGCAGCTTCCAGCCGGGCTGCAACCTGCGGGGGGCCCTGGAGAAGATCGCTAACCTTGGATTATTTGGTGAGAAAAACTTCTAGTTTACAATATGTTGACTGCAGACAGGGAGCTATATTTTTGGACTGTAATGGGACAGCAGATTTGATCATTACATCCATGACTGATGTTTATTTACACAATATATCTGACATAGAGCCTCAGCGTTGTTCTTTGGTTTCACAGAGTAACACATCATTCTGCTAAGTAGCTGAAACATACAGAATCTGACAGCAGACAATGAGTCGTTTGTTGATATGACTAAAGACAGATTTCACACTGTAACTGTAACTGCTTTTAGGATGACATGTTTTGTTTTGAACAGGTTACAATAGGCAAGTGACGTCAATCCACACATACACACACATACACACACACACACACAGTAACTCCAGCAGCTTTGCTTAACTCTGTAGCTACTTGCTGCTTGTCATCACTAATCTGTCTTAGCAGCTAACATGCACTTCGCCCATGCATGGCACTTTAAGCTTTTGAGGGAGTGGGTGAGTGTGTGTGTGTGTAGAAGCACTTTGTCATGACCTTCTTAGGAGTTTTTATATTTTACTACTATTTTGAAATTATAATGATACTTGTTTTAAAGTATTTGTTTTGATGTCTTATGAATCTGTATTGCTGTGATGTCTTGTTTTTAACTTTGGATTGCTGAATCTCCCGTGTGCACAGCAAATTTACCCTTGGGTACTAATAAAGAAACCTTGATCTTGACCTTGAACATTGTTGCTGTCAGTTACACAATGGCCCCGTTCACACCAATCTGAAAATAAACAGACAAACATGGCTGAGGAAAGTCTTCAGGTCAGGTACAACATCAGTCTTATTGTAGGGCCACTGATAAGAAAAGGCCGAGATATAAAGTGATATTTTTCTAGAGTGTGGTCAGAAAAAGGAATGGTGGTGGTTCTAGGTTTATCTCTCAGCCATATAGCAATACAGACAATTACTTTCAATGGGATTCTTCATGTTGTTTATGGTCCAATATAATGTGTTAATCATAAGCTCATGTGTTTTAATGAAAACCTTGTTCTCTCCCTTGTTCCTCCTCAGCCATCACTGATGCGGTGAAGTGCGAGCACGAGCGTTCGATCCACCTGTTCATCGACTCTCTGCTGAACGAGCAGGAGGCGGCCAAGGCCTACCGCTGCGGCAGCAACGCCATGTTTGACCGCGGCATGTGCCTCAGCTGCCGCAAGAGCCGCTGCAACACGGTGGGCTACGACATCAGCAAGGTCCGCAAGGCGCGCAACGTCCAGATGTACACCAAGACACGAGCCTCCATGCCTTTCAGAGGTGAGAGGGCTCGATCAGGAGAAGAGCTGTTGATGACAGAAGATAGTTGTATAGTTAAAACATATTGCTGTTGCTGCTGATGTGAAAACCACGTTGTAACCTCAACTGAGGGATTACATGGTCCTGCATGGGCTGAGAAAATTCTACGACCCTTGGGCTTATAAAACCCTTTCAAAACCCATTGGATAAATTAAAAAATACATGGTGGTGAAGCTAAAAGCAAAGCTAATTTCCTTAGCTTCAGGAAAAGTTGAAAATTTTGGAAGGTTTTCATCTGACAGTGACAATATATATGGGCGTATCTTGTTTAAAGTTTGTCCCCTAAATACATATTACTGTTGCTAATTTTCCAATCTTAACCAAATCAGAACAGCTTCATTACCATAGCCTACATGCATGTTTAAACTATTCCAGGTGTAAAACAGATTGTTGTTCTCTCCCCCTGCAGTGTATCACTATCAGCTGAAAATCCACTTCTCCAGCAAGGTGAACCGCTCGGAGATGGAGCCGTCACTCACTGTCTCGCTGTTTGGAACCAAAGGAGAGGCCGAGAACCTGGAGCTTAAACTGTGAGCGGCCTAATTGAAATCCTTTATAACGAGAATTGTGGCATCTTACAAGTTATATCAGTCGTTTTATAACACTCGCACAGTAGTCAAAAGCAGTAGCATGAGGCAGTAAAAGCTCAAAGCCGCTCATGTAAGAGTATCACGATTACATCTTATATCATCCTCTTTGTTAGGCTTGTGGTTATGTCATCGTTTATGCTGCATAGTTAATTGAGGCAAGTTAAATAAAGCATTCTTATTGGCTAGGATTGGACGACTAATTCACACTTTTCTTCATTCCTACCCCTCCTATTGGCAGGAAGGAGAAAATAGCGACAAACAAGACTCATTCATTCCTGCTGGTGACAGAGAAGGACATCGGCGACCTCATGATGCTCAAGTTTAAATGGGAGGAGACGAACGGCTGGTCTGCCTCCAACATGCTGAAGATGGTTTCCTCCTGGTGGTCAGGTGACTCAGACGCCGCCAGCATGGAGGTTCACAAGATCCGCATCCGAGTCGGCGAGACGCAGCAAAAGTAAGTTGAGTTATACTGAGTTATATCAGAAAAAAACTTTCCATCTAACTCTAAAAATGATGTAAATGTGATTATGAAGACATTTCATTACTGTAGTAGTAGTAGTAGTAGAGTTCCTACACAGGTCTGGAAAGTTTGGAATTGCATGGAAAAACAATATGGTAATTTCCAGGTCTTGATAAGTTGGAAGTTGTGGTTTTAGACCTCCACCATCATACATATCCTGACATTTAACAATTTTATCGGCCTAAATCATACTGAACACCAAAATCTTCAAATCTAATCAAAGGTCTGGAAAAAGTCTGGAGTTTTAAATTGAAACTGTGTAGGAACCCTGAGTAGTAGTAGTAGTAGTAGAATATTTTCATCCCTTATCTGGCCTTTGATGAAGCTATTGCAGTGGGTGAAAAGCTCGTTCAATAGACATTTAATTGTTTTCTATTAATTTCAGGGTGGTGTTCTGTGTGAAAGACCCTCAGACTCAGAGCTTAATGCAGGAAGTCACATTTGTCAAATGTAAGGATGAGTGGAGGAGAAACCCAAGACACACTCCTAAGAGGTGAGATAACTTCTGTCGTGACCTCATTATTATTATTATTAACAGCATTATTGTTAAAGCTTTTTATTGAAAATTATTTTTTCTTTGTCTGTAGAATAACCCTGGCGAACCACTAACGTTGAAGAAAAGGCGCACCTGTCAGCCCTCCTCTCCATTTCAGCACTTAGTAAATAATTTATACAGCTGTAACTTATTTTAGTTCTCAAATTATACAAAGATATTACCGCCTTGTAAATATGTACAGAAATACGTGCGTTATTTATATTAAAAAAATGTGAATATCGTATAATATTTTGTAAAGTAAGAGCTGTTTTTATGATACATAACTGTAACTGAAATATTGTACGAAATGAAAAATGCCATTATCTTTGGTGTACACTCCAAAGAGATGGATGTTATACAAAGTCATTGGAGTCTCACATAATGAGAGATGATGACTGGATATACTGTATGGTTCTGGAGGTACCATTGCCCTATTGTGTAACACACCGCAAGATGGTGAATTTCATATTTATAGCGACCTCTGTGAAAAAAAAATTGATTAAATTCTTCACACTGATTAATGACTTGAAGGGCTCTTAAAAATGACCCTTCAAGTGAACCTTTTGAGGAGTTTCTTAAGGTGTTTTATGCAATAGGGTACCATTTATCTAACCTTATGTATTATCTAACTAATGGGTAACCTAGCAGAGCATTCACCACTGTGTGTTCTCAGCACTCTACGTGCCTGTGGGACCTGTCTCAGTGTGCCTTACTGTAAACGGTTGCCAGAAGTAAGCTGTTGCAAAATGAACTTGTCTTAACCCAGCGCTTTAATAGCTATTTTTTCCATCTGAGAGCGCATTTTGTACAGTGAGTGTTGTTTCAAACGGTCTGCAAGACTGTTAACGTTGACTAGGTCTGAAATGCACATTATTCCAAGAACTTTGTGACTTTTACTGAAGCACTTGAGGATGCAAGAACTGTTGTTTTCATGATGTTTGTTGAATGGTAATAAATACTTTTTGCAGCATTTATACTGGTACACATCAGCCAGATATGTTACGTTGAAGCTGTTACCTCAAAGAAGTGCCTGGCGTTTTGTCTGCCATGGTCCAATTAATGTGGCTAAATTAAGAGGCATATGATGTCCAGTATGAGGTAGAAGGCATAGATAATATCAGTGTTGTCTTTGTGTTATGGTATCTTTAATGAGGTTCTTGTGAATGAAACTTCCTCTGCGGACTTCTGCGCATGTGATTTGTTAATTATCTACTATTGCTCTAATATTAATAATTACAATTCCAGTCACCCAATGTCAGATATTCACAATTCTGTAAGCAATATGTAAACCTTGGCTCTATAGAGATCGGTACTGTAATCATTGTGATTTAATTTCCACTTATTTTTATTCAGCCTTTTGAAAAAGTGGAAATGCTATACTTTTGCACTGAAAGCAGAGGAAGAGATTACTAAACCAAGTTACTTGTACAGCGTGTTAAATGTAAATACCATGATGCAGATGATGATAGATTTTTGTCTGGCACGCTGCTAGATATATATTTTTACCTTTCGAACTTAATCTGTAAAATGTGCATTTCTAAAATCCTTTGTACGTACTTGTAAATATGCCACTGTACTGTATAAATACTTTAATAAACCAAACCTACCATCTTCAAGATTGTCCTGAGCCTGAAATTTGTTTTCAGGAATTAGTGACTTTAGGCAATGGAAAATGAAGACACACTTTGTCAATGGTTTTTACTCTTAAGTATTCACACAATCATAAAACACTTCATCATTATCACTATCATTCACTAACTCAAGGTTGTTGTTATTCACTGTTTTATGTATATTCAAAGGGTGATAAAATGTGTACTTTATCCAAACAATTAAACAATTTAAACTCCTCCACATCTGTTTTTCATATAAAAGTGCTAATAATTCTTAAATTACCCAAAACTAAGCTCTGTGATTCGTTGATGTCCTTGTGTTTCTGACGCCATTCCGTTTGGCTGACTGTGTCACCGTGACCCGACCAATGACAAACAGCTCAGTTAGAATAAAGAGGCAGACTGAATCAAGACACTGATGAACAATGCAAAACCTGCTCAGGCCTTCATTAACATGGGATTCATCACCAGATATGAATTTCAATCATGACATTTCGATCATGTCAGTCATAAATGGTCAATGATTCATTTTTGAGATGACAAACATGTTTACTGTCACTTTAGTTACAGTTTGTCATTTTCCTTTGTAAACCTGCAAATGACAGTACTGGGTCCAATCCAGGTGACCACTAATGTCCATTTGTCCTCTGCTGTGTAGACGAGTTGTAATGAGGGAAATACAATCCCACAATGATGGAAAGCTGGACGTGCATCGAGGCTGAAATTAGCCCTCAGGTTCAAATAGCAGCAGCAAGGACGCAGCGGGCCTAGCCAAGGGAGAGTCCCATCAATCTTCCAGTTCATAAGGACAGGTGGCTGTAAATCAGTGTGGGCTTAGTGGTATGAGGCCTCTCTGAGTGGGCTGCACCACACTTGGCAGCAACAGGAACATTTTCCACAACACATGCATCAAGGGGAGACTCTAACCACTTGTTGAAATGTGAACAGACAAGTCACACATTCCGATAAAAGAAAATCGAAAAGCCAGATGCAAAGTGATGTATGGGCCTAAAATATCAGTTGAGGAAACTGAGATGTGTGAGACTGAACAGGTGTGAGACAGTTCACCTTCGCAGTGCAAAAATCTTGAATCATTTTGTTGCAAACCATAAACCCTGTGGAATGTGGAACATAATAGAAAAATATAAATCTCTTGAATCTGTACTTGGCACTTCAAAACCTCAGGTGACTGCATTTGTTGTTGTCATTGCACTTGTACTACAGTAATGGAGATGGCAGGGGTCAGAGGTCAAAGGTGGCTACTCCAAGTCGCTCATGTCCAGGGTGCGGCCACAGAGGCAGACAGTGCAGCCCATCACTGCAGACAGAGTCAGGATAGCCAGCAGGATGGCCCACCAGTGAGCCTGCGGAGGACAAATGAAAACATCACACTACAGAACTGCAGTACTTTGAATATGGTGTCTCTAATTAACTAAAGGGACACCATGGCAATTTGAATTGTTGTTGGTTGTCAACCGAGAAATGTCTTGTTAGCATCAGTGTTCCTCTCATTAACTTGCAGCAAGCTGTACACATTTGTTTTCAATGAGGGATGCTAATAATGCTAACAAATGTTTTTACGGTAGCTGGAACTTCACAAGTAGCTGGTGAAGACAAAATAAGACACTAAAATAATGAAAATGAAAAATCCCGAATTAAATAAACTAAGATTCAAATCGTCAAGGTCTAAACATCAATTGCATACACAGCCATTGCTGTCCTTCTACAAGAATCACCCCCATATGTATTGTTATTCTCAAAGCACTTTACCCATTATCTGTACCATAAATAAGTTAATGGAGTGCATTCGGTTTTTTACAATGATGACAACCTAACCACTGTGTCACATACTTGGTTGAACCAGTGAACTTTCATTCCTATTCTACTGTGTTGTGGAAAAAGTCTTTGTTGCCATATCACAGCCATACGACCTTTACCTCTGCTCTAACAACCAACAGTAAACACATCTCATAAGGCCAAAGACAGACTATAGCTACTCAGCCTATACTGTTTATCAAAACACGGAAGATATACATTCAAGGTTCACACATTTTTACCATGAAAATCCATGACTTTTCCATGACATGAAGTGCAATTTCCATCACGATTATTTGTTAGGATCTTTGAGGTAACGAGATCTACCAGCATTCAATACTTGACTGGTTGAAAAAGAGATTATGAAACAAAAACAGCCTGCCCTCCTCCACAATGCAAATCCATGAGATTTTGAAAACATTTTGGACAGCCATGATTTTTCATAACAGTTTTCGTAACTCTCCAGGGCTGGAAATGCAATTTTAGGAGCGTAGCAGCCCTGTAGGAGCCCTGTACGTTAGGAGATGAGTCAGCTATATAGGTAAGGTCAACGAAAAGGACAGAGCGGTTAATCTGGCCTCCTGAAGTGAGGGGTCTTTGTTTCTGTCTGAGAGTAAAACTGATGGCTGACACATGCAGCTCCTCTAAAACCCAAGTGGACATTCCTGATTCTCCATGCTCTCCAAGTGAAACAAAATCTCAAAGCCAACTGAGACTGGAACATCTAAGACAGCTGAACATCAAAACAGGAAGCTTACCAAACACACTGAGCTGAGCTGAGGATGCAACATCTGCCGCCTCCTAGCAAGGATGCCATCCTCACCTCTGGAGTAAGGTCATCTAAACTCTTCTGTCATTTCGCCTGCATGTCAGAAACACTGTTTGTTGCGTGGTTTTGTTAACCTGGCAGGCAACCTCTGGCCTGACCTGATGGCCAGAAAAACAACGATCACATCATTCTACATTTCAAGGGGTTTAAGTCATGTGGTCCAACCTGAGGTGCAGCTACAAATCTACAAATCAAATTTACTATATACTTTTGGAGACATGAGTGCGGAAGTCTAAGCTGATGAGATATATAGATGATTAGTGATATATATGTTTCATAAATATTTTAGCCCATATCTTTTATTTTGCTCACATCTATCAAATTATCATGAGATGAAAAAAAGCTAAGCAGGTCTATGGTATGTGGTACTCGTTAGAGTATATCAAATGTAGCATCGCATTAGCTCAGGCAGGACATGAAAGTCATGCATGCCGCATCAGCTGATCATCAGCTGATCCAAACAAACAGCAATCACATCCAATGTGTCAATCTTGGCTGTCCATTTAGGCTGTCAGCTCCTCATTCGTCCCTGCTGTGCTGCTTTGTCCCTCCACCACAACAGCCTCCTCCTGTTTGGTTCCTTGTTAATCAATATACTTCCTATGGTATATTTCTGTAGGCTTGTCTAGAGAGCAGAACCTGTACGGCCAAATACAACTGTATAACCATTTGTGCAATGAATCCTTATAACTTCATGACCAGAGTGTTCCTGCTGAACTATGGATAAACACTTATTCCTAGAGCAGGACTTGAAGCTCGGGGCCCAATATTATGAGGACCACGATGACAATAAGTCGTTATCATGACATCCTCCATCATTTCATTCATGCTGAATGTGTTACTGAAGTCATCAAAGCAAAGCAGAGACCTTCATCCACTCTGCCAGGTCATCAAATTCATCCAGTTTCAGGAAGGAGTTCTTCAGCCTGGCGATGGGTCCGTCTGCATCAAGCAGCCGACAGACCTGCAGTTTGTCGCAGTATCCCCGGTTCCCGGAGCAGGGCGCCCCGGCCACCAGGGGCACCCGCTTCCTCTGGAACTGGAGGGACAGCACCGAGGAGGTGGTGCTGGCACATGTCTCAGGCTTCGCTGTACAGACAGAGGGAACATTTTATTTGTTAACAGACCATGTATCACATATATATATCCTATGGTCAACTGGTTAAATTGCAAAGTCGCATTGTCACGATAACACAATATTCAAATACTACTACAGTTCAATATTGAGTTTAATAAACATTCAATACTTTAACCAAATGTGCTCTGCAAGCTGAGATTCCTTTTCAGTGTCATCTCCAGTTATATAGTTATATGTTAAGAAGAAGAAGAAGAAGAAGAAGAAGAAGAAGAAGAAGAAGAAGAAGAAGAAGAAGAAGAAGAAGAAGAAGTCAGATTGGAATAGACAGAGCTGCAGTCTGGCTCCTGACAGTGGACTGCAGCAGTCAGTTCAAAATTCAAAGGAGATAAAACAAATGAAAATATGGCAACAGTGTCAGACGGTCCACCACGTCTAGAACTGGATCCCAGTCCACCTAAACTTTTTGACAAAACTGGTGCCAAGAGCAAAATTTGGAGCTTATAGAGTTTCAACTTTCGCTTACAGAGCCGACAAAGATGAACACCAAGCTGACACAGCAAAACTCCTGTGCAAAAGTTGCTTCAAAGCTGTCCAAGTCAAGTGTGGTAGCACATTGATTGCCATTGTATCGTAGTAGTATTGATTTTTTACCGATTTAAACTTAGTGTTGGTATTGAAGTCAAAATTGCGGTACTGTAGCCAAGCATGTCCACTTTTGAGAATTTGATCGGCCATTTCTTCAGTTGTTTTTTTTGTTCATTTAATTTAATTAATTCATACTCGTATTCCACATAATTCACATTCCTTACAAAATCTGATATTCAGAGCTCCTTAACAAAACACCATATCATGTCAGATGGCCTCTCACGCTAATATCTAATGGAAAAGAATAATGTACGAGGGTAACCTCCGTGCAAATTGACACAGGCTGGTGTGTTCTGGCCCAGCTGTAAACACATTCCTCAGTAGTAGAGGAGACATGGGCCTGCGGTTACCGGGCTGCTGGCAGCACATGTGGCATTTCTCCTTCATGGAGTCTCCTGGACAGTCACATTGCTCCAAGCCGTACTTCACACACAGGGACTCGGCACAGGACTGCGGAGAGAATGAGAGAGATGGGGTGATGAGGGAGGATGAAGAGTTGGAGAGAAAATTAAGAGATTACAATTAGCACGTTAGGTTGAGGGGGAAAAGGATGCAGAAGCAGAAAAGGGTAAAAGAGCAAGAGAGACATGTGAAAGTTCCACTACTGATACAGAACAGCCCTTTTTGCTGAATTATGAAACTCTACCATCGTTTGTTGGATTTTTTAGATACCACATTCCCGCAACCCCCCCAAAAAGCATTTTCCAGGTATTGCGTTCCATGTTGCTGGGAGGTCATCAGAGTTTAAGTCCTACCCTGGCTCTTATATATGAGAATTTGCTCCCCCCCTTCGCACCTCTGGAGTGCAATACATTTGGAATGTATGTATGAAAATGTTGAGCAACGTTCATAGCAGGAGTGAATTCCTCCCCCCTCCAGTCCAGAGAACACTTTATCATCAGAACAGATTAAATAATTGTGGAAATCTGGTCAAGATGCAGCTCGAGAGGGGGGAAGAGAATCCATTAAACCTAGATACTGTCGGCTCATGGTCACCTTGATTTGATAAACCCCATGCTTAGCAATGCTGTGATGTAATGGTCTTAACAATGTGGCTTGCGCTCGTAACTATTGGACCGTGAAGCATCTGACTGAATCTAGAAAGAGCCTGAGGTAGATTTTCAACTTCACCCTTCACCCAATTACATAAACTGGAACCACTTAATGTGGCGCACAATTAGTTTGCTAATTTAATTGTTTCCAACAATTTTGAAGCAACGAGAGCAACAACAAAAAAACGAGAAGATGCTTGTTGGCTAAATTCTTCTTCTTCTTCTAAATGTGTTGATGAGAGTCTGACCACCACAACCAAACACTCACTTTCTAGTTTCAAACGGTGCTCTAGTGATACAGTTTCCCCCCTAGAATACTATATTTATGCAGTATTAAAGCTACATATATTTTTTTTTAATTTCAGTGGTGCAAATTTCCTTTCTAAAACTACATAGAGCAGCCATACTTTTACAAAAGCTAATTGTTTTTTTTTTTTCAAAACATCTAAATTAGATCTGATAACAGCTTTGCAACATCACTGTACATGATGTTTTGTTGGGCAATGGGGTTGAAACATGTTGAGTCAAACACTGCTGGTTTAGTGGCTTCGGCTGCCTCACCCCGTTGAGGCAGACCCGGGTGCCGCTGCTGCAGACGGTGAGGTTCTCCTTGGGGCTCGGATCGGGACAGAAGGAGGAGAGGCCCGAACACACACTCTCTCTCTGGCAGTCTGTCTCCTCGTCACAGCTCTCCTCCGCCAGCTTAAACACACAGCCCTGACCACAACACAGGCCCTGACTGGGACTGAGGGATGGAGGGGTGTCAACACACACACACACACACACACACACACACATATTACATGCAGAGTCAGGCAGAGATATACACATGCAGGCATATGCACGTGCACATGCAGCCAGAGAGATACATAGACAAACCTAGGAGAGGTAAACAAACAAAATAGTTTAGATCAAAAACAGCTTCATAACATTGTGGTGTGCTGTTCTAATTAATTTTCATCCACACCCACAAAACTTCAGTATCAAAATGAAAACAATGCCAACATAAACCTCACAGCTGGTCGGTGAGAGCAGATGTACAGCACCTACTCCTAACTTTAAAACTGGGAAGCTTTCATCGCCATGCATGCTCTGATGCTCTGTGTATGTTTATGTCTGCAGTACCTGCAGACTTTACCAGGCTTCAGGTGACACTGGACTCCTACAGGCTCATTAGCGCTGAAGCAGCAGAGGTCTTTGTCGTTGTGACCAATATCACACTCCTCCCCTTTCTCCACAATCTGGTTTCCACAGATGGGCTGATCACTGACTGGCGAAAAAGAATAGACACTAAGTGACGAACAGCCACTGTAAATATTTTGCCTGCGGCTGTACCCAGAAACAGTGACATGAAGGTGGATGTGTGCAGGCAACTCTCCCTCACCCAAAAAGCAGTCATCCTTCTTCAGCCTGAGGATCTTGCTGATGTGTTTAATGCTGCAGGGGGAGAACTTGTCGTTGTTCTCACGCACCTCGTCTGTGGCGTGAGGGAACATCAGGTACCTGCCTTTACCTCCGGTGGAACCAAGGTTCCCACAGTTGGAGCCCTCGTCGTGCTGGAATAGAGACAAAATACCAGAAATGAACACTCTGAGTAGGCATTTCTCTGGAGAACAGAGTTATGTAAATGAAAACCAGCTTCACACTGAGTAGTGGAAATAAAACTGTTTATTGGACATTTCCATTCAAAGTACCCAGTTGTATTCATGTGGAGTGAGGTTGGGAAAATAAATGATCTAACCCACATTGAAATAAAACAGGTTATCCCCCTCCTAATCACAGACTTGGGGAATTAACTATCTTTATTGCTGAGTTTCATTGGCTTGCTGAACTTGGTTATAGGTCATCCCAGTCAGTGAAAACGCTGTGTCACTGATGTCTTCACAGGCTCATTAACTTTTAGGTAGCAAGAGCCCTTTGATCAAAAATAAATGCCTACTAAACAGGCAAAAGGCATGTTGTACCCTGACTATTAAGTAAGTTATCTTTGGGGAACACTTTATATGGATGGTACAATGTTGATACTCAGCTATCAGGTGACAAAAAGCAAATGTTCAACAAAGTGTCACTTGCCTATTTGTTGCATCTCTATATATTGTGTAACCCTAGCCATGACCTTAGCCTAACCCCAACCCTAACCCTAATCCAGACATTGAATTTTCACATTTTTGAGTATCACCTGAAATAACTGAAAAGTTGATGTTTTAGTGACACATTATAGTCACTTGATAGTGAGTTGAGTGTCAGGTTTGAACATGCCCAAATAAAAGTGTAACCTATCTTTGTTATTATTTTCAAATTTAAAAACGTAGCCCTTTGGCAATCAAAAGTTTTCATTAGAAACGGATGCCCCTGGAACAGCAGGGGGAATGTTGTGTTCCAGCCGTAGATGTAGATGGGACACCAAGGACAGAACAGATAACTCTCCCCGCCTGGTCAGGGAGGGGTTTGTGAAATGTCCTGGTACAGCTATTCTCTGGATGTCTACTCTGAAAAAAATTGCTTTGGCTCTATTTTATTAAGATTTCACGGCATAAGCTTGAAATTAGTTTGGACACATGCAGGAGGAACACATGTTTTATATAAAGACTGCAAAGCAATGGATTTAAATAATGCTGCTACTAATGCTTAAACTTGACTAAAGTTTGGGGAAACTAGTTCACTGACTGAACTGTGTCCCACAGATTGTGACTTCATTATATGTGAAGTTATATGTGTATTATATTGAATTTATTAGCATCAGCTTATCAGCATCTTTTAGGCTCTCGGGCCATGGTGGAGGGTTAGGGTTAGGGTTAGGTACAGGTTTAGGTTTGGGTTTAGGTTTAGGTTGGACATGGCCTGGGTGTTACTGTCTAGTGCCTGTTGGGGAATTCTCCACCTTTGGATTTTGATCTATTGTCCCAAGGTCAAAATAGTTTCTTTCTGAATGAGATTTCAAAATGTTTCAAAATCAGCTCAAAATTGGGTGAAATTCTTTGAATATTTTAAAATGCACCACCCTCCTCACTGTGCAAGTGTAAGCTCTGCAACCACTGCAAGCTAGATATTTATGTTTGAGAAGCTATTGATTTTGGATACTGCCAAAATCACTACTAAAACTTGGCTTGGTGAGCTTGGCTATTTCAGTATCAGATGGCTGTTTAGATTCAGCAATGCTACGCAGTCGACTGCATTCTGAATTTGACTCAACACTCCATAGGTTCTCCAAGTTTGCTAGGTTGACACCTGAAGCCATTCCTTCAAACAACTCAAACAAGCAACTATCTGCAAGAAGCCACCGCCTTTTATTCACAGTTAATATTAGCTTTCCTATGCTAGGGTCTCGTATGCTAGCATCTGTCAAACACTTCCAACACTGTTTACTTTTTGCATGTGTGGTGACCTGTGTGTGAATGTGCGATTGGCAGTCAACTTGTCATTTTTGAAAAAACTGAAACTAAACTGAAAAAATGCATGGTCCTCAAGCTATAAAAGCTGTTTTTCTTAGTTCCTGAAAAGTTGACATTTTGGAGATATGAGGTTTTCTCTTGACAACAGAGATATTAAAGAGTTACTGATCTCCTATAGCCAGAAAGATAAAGATGCGAGAGCTGCCTATTTTGCTAACTTATTCACCATGAATCAACATAACCCCAGGTACCTGTTTAGTATTGACAGGCTTGCAAGTCCTGTCCCCCCAGCTGTTCCTGTCTTTTCAAGTTCGTGGCATGTAATTAGCCCCCAGGGACGCCACAGTACCATGTTTTTAGCAGCATTTGGTTCGATTTTTTTACGCATGTTGTTGTCATCGCAATTGAGACATTTAATTCTGACATGGACAGAATCAACATGTTACGTACAAATGTCTTGTTGGGCATGATGATCAGATGATTTTTACCTTGGTCAGCCTTGGTTTACCTCGTTAAACATCATCAGAGAGAAAGAGGCTAGTCTGGTGTGACCCAGACAAGGTCCAACTTTTCCCCTTTTAGAATAACAACAAATAAATAGGATATATTATACATTATAAGTCTGTGATCTGAAACCGTTGGATGCCACTTTGTTTCCTGAACCTAACCCTAAAAAAATCACTTTGGCAGCAGTTTGGCAGACAGATAGTGTTCAGTAAGATTAGCAGTGGCCTTGTTTAGTCCTATAGCAGATGCGGCAGACAAGACCCGTTCAAAAACATGGGTGAATATCGGCATTGCTATGTTTAATTGCAGATTGCCTGCATTTGCCGTCTGCTTCTTCAATACGTGCGGTGGGAAGCTGGTAACCTCAGCCTCAGGCTAGATGCCTTTTCAAGATAGACAGCTCATCAAGATGAGAGACAGGTGTTGGGAGTAGCACTGCATAGCTGCCCCAAGGCAAAATGATGCATATTGTAGCTTTAAGACACACCTTTTTTTATCAGGCATTCTCTTACAGTAATCTGATGTTGTGTCTTGTGTGGTGTCTTAAGTAATGGGTGTATTTTGTGTGTGTCTATTTATCTGTTTTATGTTTGTTTTCAAATCTAAAGCATTTTGTGATTGTATGTCTACAAAGGTAGGGGTACAAGTAAAGTTTACTTACTTTCTAATATTGCCGCTACTTTTGCTAATACTAATACTATCTCTAATATTAATACTAAAACTAAAACCAAGATTGATACTAATACTCATACTAATAGCAAGAACTAGAACATGAACTAAAAAGAAGAAGAATGAGGACAAGAAGAGGAGGAAGAAGTCCATTTCTATGTATTTCAGTCTATCTTTGACCTGAGTGCCACATAGTTTCCAAAGCCATTGTATGGATATATGGGTGCAAGGGAACTAGGCCAAAGGCTACAGCACCTCTTTACCCAGCAGTCACCCTCCATCACAGCCCACCCTTCTCTTTCCTTCACTATCCCTCCCGTAAATCTCAGGTGAAGCCAGTGCTCTGATCTCTACACCCCGTCCGGCCTGGAAACAATGACATAGCAGAACTAATCTGCCCAGGAACACCTCAGAAGAGTCCTTGGTCCATGGAAGTGTGAATAACAGAGTGAAGGTTGAGAAGGGAGGGAGGGGGTCTGGCATTTGGGGCAGTGGGAGAAAGGCTGCAGGTGTTAGCAGCTGCTAGATGTGGAGGAAAGTTTGCATGGTGGGAACGTGTGTGCCTGCACATGCAATTGCGTGTACACACATGCTGTGTTATGGTGAGAGTGGGGATTGCCTATGGAGATAAGCAAAACATAACTATGGAGAGAGAGAGAGAGAGAGAGAGAGAGAGAGAGAGAGATGGAGCCTCCTCTTCCCTTTTTACTTGAGTGAGGCTGAGCCAAGGGTCCCTATAAAACACACTAGTCAATGAAGGTCTATAAGGTCTATAATGCCCATGGAAGTGAATCATTCACTGACAATTTTCTACCGTGCAATGCAAACAGCCCTGTATGCCTTGTGGGAATATGAAGTAAACCAAAGCGCTGGATCATGGAGATTGGTCATACTGTATTGTCATTCAGTGCACACTCCACACTATTTGGCTACTGACCATGGTCTTATCTTAGACAAGAGTGTGTGTGTGTGTGTGTGTCTGTGTGTGTGTGTGTGTGTGTGTGTGTGTGTGTGTGTAGCAGTCTACATACAGCACAGTGGGTGGTAATGTTTGAATTCCTGACGATAAGGGCAGCAGTGCCAAAAGGGATTCAGATGGGATTCAAGCGATTCAAACTAACCCATAGGCCTGCAGCAGCAAGTAGAGCGTGATAACAAGAAAACCTGTCATTTGAAATATATCTACAGGATGAAATCAGAAAATCCACAAAAGGGCAGTTGAGTTTGGCATTTTAACTCTGTCATTACATTATTAGTAATGCAATCAATATGTAATAACTTCATAAGTTGAATGCATTAGTAAATATTTTGCAAGAGGGTTTAATATTTGTTTTTGAGTATTCAGTCTTTATTTCATCTAGTGTTAAAGACCATGGCCTGTTTTCCTAAAACTTCCTAAAAATTATGGGAACGAAGGTCTGGAATAACCTTTCAGATTTTCTGTGGTGCGTAATGTAACTTAGGAAGTAAACTGGTCCAACATCACAACTACTATTCTAGGGCACTTAATGAAAACAGTTAAGGTAGAAACCCAGATACTGTAAAGCAGTTTAGCACCATAGTGTATCGTAGACTGTGTAGTCTGTAGTATGCAGTATAGTACAGTAAGTGTACAAAATATCAGGAACAACTGCTCTTTCAACAAAATAGACTGGCAAAGTAAATCCATGTAAAAGCTATGATCCCTTATTGATTTTACTTACAACTAAAGGGGGATTTTTAAGTCTTGAGAAACTTGAAAAACGGATTGTGCAAAAGGGGGAACAATTCAATATCAGAAAGGTGTTCCTAGTGTTTTGTATACTCAGTGTAGACTAGGTGTTGGCCGTCAGGATGGCTACTGACCGGAGATCCCAGGCTGTGCCCCAGTTCATGGGCCAGGGTCAGCTGGACGTGTCGAGGTGCCAGGAACTGTCCGTAGTTCTGAACTGTGACCAGACCTGTATTCAGGCTGGAGTTACGCCCATTACGTAAGGTAGTGTGCTGCGAACAAACTCCTCCCCAGTTACCTGAAGAACACAGAAATGAGAGGACAAGCATGTAGAAGCTGGCAGGATTGGTGTTGCATTTTCCAAGGGCTGCTAAGGCCATTCATATGAATACATATATGAATATAAATGGGTTACTTGGAATAAGTCAGGTCCTACAAATGACACTGCAATAAAATATTGATGATACAACAATGCAGAAAGAAAGGCTTATATACTCAGTAATGTTCTTTGACTGTATGTGTAAATGTGTGACAGCTGGACCATATATTTTACATTTACAGTTGGAATTGCAATGCAAGAGTGAGGTAAGAACAATGCATTTAATGACATGCATGACAGCTCATAAATATATCATGATTGTGTATTATACACATACTGTAATAACTGCGTAGATAATGCAGAGTCCACAAGTCCAATGGAAGGGAACCCGCAGACCCAAAGTAAATATACCCACTACTCACTTTGCATTCTGGTTGCATAACTGACATTGAGCTACTGGAAATACCTTAAACCAACAGTGATGTTTTTAGCTAGTGCAGCTTTATCGACCTCTGCGGCCCCTTAGCGGGGAGGTGCGGACAGACAGACCTACAGACCTGCCGAGCCCCTCCTGCAGCACATCAAAGCCCCTTTGGCCTCCAATGGTCTCCTATGCTTTTGGGTTTACATAATGCCCCTGAAAGCCATTCCCACAATTGCAACCAGCTGGCCACATTCACATGGAAGGACGGCGGAGCTGTGACATCATCTTTCAGCTAGCCAGCCAGAAAGCTAGCTTCAGAGAAACCAGTCTTATTGGTCAAGCAGAGCTCCTATGATATGGTGCTTTGGGACGTTTTACATGGACACACTATCTTTTACATCACCTGCTCGTGGATTAGTGTATGCCAGTATGGTCCTTGTCCCAAGACTTGACTTCAATTAGTTCTAAGAAACTATCTCTGAAAGGCTCAGGTAATGAAACTGACAAGTTGCTTTGTGACCTCTCACGCTGGCTTAAACAGGGTCAATCCTACTTATGCACAGCACATACTGGCCAAAAAGAAATGGATACTGAATCCAGAAAGAAGTTGACCTATCTCTAATCTAAGACCAAAGAATTTCTCGATTTACTATCCAACATCTTCTTATCTTCATCCACGTTCATCCTTGGTCGTCCCTATCCATCCTCTTCCTTCTCCACCACCTTTTCCTCATCACTCATCACCGCCACCAAGTCGATCAATCAGCTACCGTGGGAGCATTGACCATGTGTCCATCCTCCCTCTCCATTGGTTCCCTCCCCATATGTGCCCATGTCTGGTTCAGGTTGGAGGCCTCAGCAGTTCCCATGCTGTCACGTGAGTTTTATGTAACAACTCTTACACAAGGTCAGCAGGACCAATCAGCAGTCTAGGTAATTTCGGGGGTGAAGCGTGAGGTGGATGTCTGGTAAGGATATCGGGGGCTCATTTCAGAGAAATCTGGGTTGACTGAGTGACACACAGCACTGTGTGGGCCTCTGGATCTCCTACCGGCATGTTTTTGTTACACAGGGGGCGTAAGTGTGACGTCTAGCCACAGTGAGGGACACTTAGAGGTCGAAAATCAAAAACAAACAGCCCCTATCTGTCCTGTAGTAGAAACAATAAGTAGGGGTAAGGAGCAAAGACAAGACCGTCTCCTGGCTGTTAATGACGGTACAGTAATCTGAGACTACTTCATCTCTTTGGTATTTGACATCACATGATGGCTTTGGCCGGTAATAAGGATGTTTTTCAGAGATTTTCAGGCTTTTGAGGAGGTGATAGGGGAAAATGAGGGTGATCGTCATCAAAAACACTCCTCACTGCTTGGGTGAGCAAAGCCAGGCCAAACACGGGGGGTTTCATGTCCAGAAGCTGCCAGACAAGATTCACCCAGCCAAGGTAATCAAGAATTCTGAATGCGTCACTACAGCACTCCCCGCTTTTGACCTAAAATGGCCCCCCTGATGGGCCATTCAAGGAGCTGGGTTTCCTAGAAAGAGCATTACTTTGGAGGCTGTGCTGTGCACTCCAGCCAAGCTGTGTTTTTTGGTGCAGCTAGCTGAGAGGGGCTGTGTTTTTGTCCCCTCCTCCTCCTCGTCTTCGCCACAGAAAGGAGCCCTAATGAAAGACTCCTATTATTAGCCCGCTGGATAAACACAGTCCATAGATACAAACACTCTTCCAGATCAGTTACACCTACTGCACACACTCGCCATCAGGGGCAAACATGCACACACAGACTGTAGAAACGCATGCACATGTCTACATACGCACACAGTAACATCCAAAAAACATGTAATGCGTATATCTACTCACAATGTCATAGACACAGGCAACGGGCACTCCTCTCATTCATGGAGCACACACACATAAGCAAACAAACACTTTCTCACATGGTTTCACATGAACAAACAAACAATAGTAAAGGGGCGGATACCTTTGGATAAACATGTGGTGAGAGGTGGAGCGTTATAGACAATAACACCTTTTACAACAACAACCGACTTCAGAGCAACAGCAGCAGAGCAAACGCTCTGACTGCTAACAGCACTGGCAAAGTCGTAAATAACTTGCGGATGTTGGAATGATGGTGATCCATATGGCACTGTGTCTGTACCAGAAGTGACGCAGTACTGAAATATTTTACTCAAGAATAAATACTGCTACGTTAGTTAAATTTAACCCATGCCAGAGTATTTGTTTACAATATTACTCTGGTAAAAGGAAAAAACTCACTAAAAACATGAAAAGTACTTTTTAGATTTTGTGCACGTTTCAAAATTGTTCTACCAAACATTAACCGATTATTCATGTAGGCATGACCCTTAAAAACAATTTGAGGGGTTATAATTAGTCCAGTGTTTGAAGATGTGTTTTTTTTTTTTCTTATATCAACCAAGCAGTGGTACCATTTATGAGAGATAGAGTCAAGAATTACTGTTTTGCTGTAAACGCAATAATTCACTGTAATCACGACAAAACTTACTCAATTAGAAAAAGGAGTAAATACTTAAATATGACAAGTCAAAGTACAGGCTTAAAAGTACTCAGAAAAGTAGCACTACTCTGAAAATCTACCAAAGTACAGTAACTAGTGTAACAGTAACTAATTACTTTCTACCAGGCTTGGTCATATCAGGTTTTGTCTCTCGGAGAATATTGATATCCTTCACACTGCAAACTGGAATCGGATTTCTTCACCATAATGTGAAACCAATTTGACCTTTTCTTCTGCCGAATGCACAAAATCATCATAAATTTCAAATCTACAGGTCAGGTGGTGAAAATGACTTGAGGCAGCCCTGTACTGTAGACAGGGGACAGGGAGCATGTTTTGGTCCTGAGCTGCCCACTTGGGTCTTTTTTGTGCTTTTCTCTGTTTGGCCAGCATCGAAAATATTAGATCTGGGTCACATGGTGAGGAGTGACAGGTTGAGCAGCAGTGTTGGCAGCGACGGTGAAGCAGTTAAGCATGTTTTGCTCTGGAGGATCAGATCAGGCCAGAGATTGTTGATGCTCCTCCAGCTCCCTTCACTATCACTATGGACACCCTTCCTTTCCAGAGGGCTCTTTGTCAACAGAGGGACAACTGGAGTGTATGTGTGTGCGGTGTGTGTGTATGTATGTGTGTGTGTGTGTGTGTGTGTGTGTATGTATGTGTGCATGCATGTGTTTGTATTCCCGGGGATGTATTATGGATGGTGACAGCATGTTTTGATGTTCTGGTCTGTAATAAAAAAACAAAAAACAAACCTTCCTTGGCCCCCTCACTTCAATGCTTAGATCCCTTGAGAATTTTATGGCGGTTTTTAAAAAGGTTTCTGCTGTCAA